>NC_054701.1:27491173-27543896 GCF_016097555.1 Gigantopelta aegis | reverse complement strand
CATCTCCAAACTTATAATCCAAACGAACCAACCACACATCTCATTTACTGGGATGCAAACAACCTGTATGGGTGGGCCATGTCTCAGTCACTCCCTGAGAAAGATTTCCAATGGGTAAGTCCCCAGGATCTCGAACACCTGAATGTTAGTGCTATCCCTGACAATTCAGATGTTGGCTATATTTTAGAGGTAGATCTCGAATACCCTGAATACTTACATGACAGTCATAATGACTATCCTTTGGCTCCAGAATCCAAGATAGTTACAGACAACATGCTTTCTCAACATTCTCAAATGCTAAAGAAGCAACTGTGTATTAAGGGTCAGCCTGTCAAGAAGTTGGTTCCTAATCTCTGTGACAAACACAGATATGTTCTTCATTACAGAAACCTGAAATTCTATCTGAGTTGGGGCTTAATTCTTAAGAAAGTACACAAAGCTATACAATTCACACAATCTCCCTGGTTAAAACCATACATTGATTTTAATACAGAAAAACGAAAAGAGGCTAAAAATGAAGCTGAAAAAGCATTTTTAAGTTGGCTAACAACTCCTGTTTTGGACGAAGTATGATGAATGTAAGAAAGCACGTTCATGTTGAATTGGTCAACACCAAAAAGCGATTAAGAAAAGTTTGTGCTAAGCCCACATTTGAAGCTTTCAAAATTTTCAATCCAGACTTGGCTGCTGTTCACCTGAAAAAAGCATGTCTCTATCTCAACCAACCTATTTATGCAGGATTTTCAATTTTAGACATGTCAAAAATACTCATGTACGATTTTCATTACAATTTCATTCAGGAAAGGTATGGCAATAAAGCCCAGCTTTGTTTCACAGACACAGACTCATTGTGTTATGAAATAGAAACCCCTGATCTATATTCTGACATGCAGGAACATGTTGACAGGTTTGATACTAGCAATTATGAACCTTCAAATCCCCTATATTCTAAAATTAATGCCAAAGTCCTGGGGAAGATGAAAGATGAAGTCGGTGGTTGTGTCATTGACGAGTTCATTGGTCTGAGATCTAAAATGTACTCTCTCACCTATGACAGTAAAGAAAAACAAAACTGCCAAAGGGGTGAGTAAAACGGTCATAAAAAAGCAGCTGAGGCATTCTTTGTACAAACAATGTTTGTTTGGCCAGATGCAATTTCGTCACAAGATGATGCAAATTCAAAGTCAAAATCAACAGTTATATAGTGTACAGAAAAACAAAGTCAGCCTTAGTCCATATGACGACAAACGTTTTGTTCTCAGCGACGGAATTCACACACTGGCCCATGGCCATTACAAAATACAGATAATATAATTATGTTTAATGACTTTAGATATTTAGGAATTACTTCATACCTATTTATAGTTCTTTTTTTCTGTTGTATATAACATAAAACATCATTATTGTAATAACTCTTGTCTCATGGATTTGGTTATCCATGCTATTCTGAGCTCCATTTAAAATTTCAACAAAAATGTTTGTATAATAATCGGTGACTACTCAATCAATGTACATATATTATGTATTATATGTGTCCAGTATATCTTGATTTTTCAGAGTGTATCGTTGTGTATTTATGTAATATAATGATCCAATAAAAAATGGTGAAACAGGCTGGGTTTTTTCTTATTCTTTATTTACATGGAAATTATAACAAACTCATAAACGTTATACAGCACAATATTTATTTCCTCACTCATAGTCATATTTTACATGTCAAGGCTTGAGGACTAATTCTCAGCAGTATTTTAGATATGAATATACACACTACATTTAATAATAATTACAGATTATGTTTAGTCAGTGTCTGTTTCATTGTCACTTTGTTCATCTTGCTCACTAATGAAGTCCTCAGCCTCAGATATATCCACATGTGATAGTATGTCTTTGACATTCGGTTTCATCCACAATTCAATCTTGGTAGAGATTACATCCGGGTCCGTCTCAGGGTCCAAATTCTTCACTTTAGATAGTATGGTTTTGAACAAGGGTGCTTCACTGAAATAAGTCACAAACTGTAGGGCTCGAACCATTCTGTCAATGAAAGTTTTTTCCCAACATTTTTGTAACTTCCTTTCAATCCATCTTTCAGACTTCCCTTGGTCTTCATAAGTTTCTTTCTTTGCCTGAATGCTTTCTTTACAAGTTTTCAAGGTTAACTTCCACATCTCCGTCAGACCAGCAGCTTCCCATTCTTTATAATCCAATTTGGAATCTTTTACATCGGTATTGATGGGTTCTTCATCCAGTTTGGCTCGTTTTCTTAAAGGTTCACCTCCATTTTCTGGACACCAGGTTTTTACATGACGTTGGAGATCGTGATTATTCTCAAACATAACACCACAATCGTCACACGAAGGCATGTCTGAAGTATCTTCACTCTCACTACAATTAAATTCACTGTCAACTTTAGGGTATTCACTTGCAGCGTTGTGTGTGATGTTCACAGGTAGGGTGATACTAGTTGACTGAGGCAGCTCTCGAGTTGGTAATCCTTTTATAGGTTGTTGGGAGATGCTGCTATTAGTTGTTATAACATTAGGTTTAAGTCTCTCATTTTCGGAAGTAGAAGGTCGTAAATCAATAGTCAGATTTCCATATGGTCTTTGAACAGCTGCTTCATACACAGACATAAAACGATCAGTATTGTTGGGATAAATTCTTCTCGCAAACAAATTCACCTGCTGTCTGTCCACTGGCGAATTAAACAAAGTCACAAAATGTGAATTCAGAGCAATGTCACGTGACTCCTTACCTCTCGGAAACAAATTTTGTAACAGCAAAAAATTAATGACATTCTTGTGATGTGAAGTACGAGTAAACAGTTGTGATATGCGTTTGTCATTCTTGGCCTCGACCATATGATCATCCAGAATTAAGACATTATTGTTGCGTGTATCAAAGTAGTTGTCGTCCTGCAGGTTGTAAGGGATACCCTTCACAAACTGAACTTGAGGCATGGTCTCACGAATAGTATCATAAAGGGGTTGCCACTCGTTGTAACACCATACAATGTTGTTAGGTGTTGGCTTGATGAGTCCTTTCCGAAGTATATGATACATAAACATAGTCTTACCACATCCACTCGGGCCCACAAATACAACATTGGAAGGTATAGTAAAGTAAAACGGTTCTCCGTGCGTTGAAGTAATAAACTGTTCTCTGGATGGTACTTGTGGTGGTGGTGGTGGTGGTGGTGGTGGTGGTGGTAAAGTTATATACAATTCTCTGGATGGTACTTGTGGTGGTGGTGGTGGTGGTGGTGGTGGTGAAGTTATATACATTTCTCTGGATCGCACTTGTGGTGGTGGTGGTGGTGGTGGTAGTGGATGGCTGGTCTGTCTATGTCTGAGCATGGCATCCCTCCTCGAAAACGTTTTTGGACAATCTAAACACGATGTTGATCCCATGATGTCCAGGTATAAACTAAGTCGAATTACTAACATCAATATTATTTATACTGATTGGAGATTTGCTTCTGGAATCCAGCTGTTAAACTTCTTAGGATAGCCCATCCACTTAACAAACACCTGCTTCTCACCTCTCATCTTTCTCCTCTTAAGCACTTTCTCCACTTTCCAAATGTTATCGTCCGTTTTGAAGACTTGCTGTAACTCATTTTCGTAGAAGCTACCTTCAATGGGGTCATCTGAATAATCTTTTAGTTGATATATGGGAAAACCATCTCTGTAGGTTCTCCTCTTAATGATAAATATTTCTTCAGTCCATTTTTCTTGATAATCTCTTTGAAAGTTGTATCTCAAATGAGAAATTCTTACTTGACCTCCAACCTTAAATTTAAATAGTTTCTTTTTTGACTTTATTTTCAAAGGATCAATATATTGTTCTTTCCACACAATAGCTTCATTTTGTTCATTTATTTCTGATGGCGATCGTTGATTTAACGACCTGTGGGGTCTATGATTGTAGCTGTCCACTAGATCTTGTAGAATATCCAGGTAGTGATAAGTCTGTTTATATGTAAAATATCTATACATAGAAACCTTTAGAGTTCTTATTACTCTCTCAGCATATGAAGCTTTTGTCTCGTTCTGTGTGACGTAGTATGTTATACCTTTGGCTTTCAAATACGAGTTCACTTTATTGTTATTAAATTCACGACCCTTATCCGATCGTATGATCCCTGGGAGAGGTGCAGTAGCAAACATATTCTTTAGTGCTTTAATGACAGATTCTGGTTGTTTGTTTTTCATGGGTTCAACCCATAGATATCTTGTAAATACATTGATAGCTATCAGCAGGAATTTCACACCTTCATTATCTGAAGCAACATTAGACACATCAGCTAAGTCAACATCCCAGGGTGCATTCAGTCCACTGGCCACGAGTCTGTTTCTCTTGAACTTGTATCGTAAAGTTCGCTGAAGTGAATAAGCATCTTGTGAAGCGAGCCATCGTTTGATATGGTTTAAACTAATATCAAATTTACCTTCCTTTTTCACAATATAATACAATTTATTTACCCCCGAAAAGGATGCTGGGTGTTTTGGATTAAAATAAATTTCTGACAAATACCCCTTCCATCCTTCTCTTGGCATGATTTTAGATTAAATGAAATAAATTTGAATTGTTTCAGTATTTATCAGGTTTAGCATTCTTAGTGAGTCCCTTGCATTTTTTGTACAGTGAAGAGTGTTTAACAATAGCAGTTCAACAAGATACTATCATTTGTACACATGCATCAAAGGAACTGCACTTAACATCCACTCGCCACGAGCCTGTTTCTTTTGAATTTGTAGCGCAACGATCGCTGAAGCGAATAGGCGTCTTGTGCAGCGAGCCACTGCTTGACATGGTGGAGGCTAATGTCAAATTTACTTTCCTGTTTCACAATATAATACAGTTTATTTAGTCCCGAAAAAGATGCTGACCACTATTCATTATACTAGCACGAGCCTGTTTAATTTCCGACTTGTGGATTAGCGAAAATAGGCGTCTTGTAGCACACGCTACGATTTACATGGTGGACCTTAATGTCAAATATACGACTGAGGGGTCACAATATAATCTATTTATTTAGTCCCGAAAAAGACATTCCCGCTATTCATTATACACGCAACAATACGCTTCCGACTTGTGGTGATTAATAAAATACTCAGTAGTAGCACACGCTACGATTTATAACGCACATTATTAGACCTATCAGAATGAGGGGTGACGCGTTCTATTTATAGCGCGATGGGACATTCCCGCGATTGTGCACAACACGCACAATACGCTTTGACGTCACGTGATTAATTAACAATTTTTTGTATAAACCCCACACCCAACCGTCAGTATCAATGCGTAGGGCTTTTCGGAGGTCATCAGACAACTTCGGGTCTTATCGTGGAACATAAACAGGAACGTTGAAAATAAATTTTACGATAAGCAATAAGCAATTTGTTGAACTATTAATGCAATATGACATTATATTTCTATGTGAATGTTGGATCAAAAGCGATACCGAACTAGATCTAGAGTTATTCAATAACGAATATGAATGCAAGTGTTTTCCTAGAAGTAAAGGTAAAGGTGGGGGTCTTGTCGTGTTGTACAAGCAAGTTTTATCACATGTAGTTTCGATTGTAAAAAATGTGGAAGATTCATTAATTTGGTTTAAAATCGAACAACTATTTTCGTCTAATGTGTATATATGCTTCTCGTACTTACCCCATGAAAACAACGTGTTTTATAAGATATACAACAGCGATATATTTGATTGTATTTTGAATGATGTTTGCGAATTCTGTGAACTTGGTACAGTTATTGTTGCTGGTGACCTTAACAGTCGTGTGGGCAATCAGGTTGACTATATAGAAACAGATGTTGTAAGTAAACCAGTATTAGATATTTTATCGGAATTTATGATGTATGACGCTGACAGGGCGATGAAGAAACGTGTAACCGAAGACGCCACCGTTAACTCTTTTGGTAGAAAATTAATAACGTTGTGTAAAACTACAGGTTTACGCATAAGCAATGGTCGTTTGCCAGGTGACGAATGTGGCCGTTTTACTTTTTACAACCATTTAGGTTCAAGTGTAATAGATTACGTTCTTGAACACAAAGATAACGTGGATACAATTTCTGAACTGCATGTGTGCGATTTTAATGAGAGGTCAGATCATGCACCTATAGCGTTTACTATGAACTGTAAACAACTTCATGACTGCGGTCCTATTGTTGATGACGTATCAGTTTCTACTTCTTACGTATGGAGCGCTGACAAATTAGAGGAAATGAAGCGAAAACTGTATGAGAAATCCAGCGACATGCATGAGTGTATTGACAACATGCAGTCATCCGAAACGTCTGTCAGCGAAGGGCTTGTGGACTTTTCATCTCTAATTAATGACATTTTTTAGCCATACTGTTTGAAAACATCCAAGCTGTTCCATAGCCATACACACGTGAAATCTGTTCACACTAATAAGCCATGGTTTGATGATAGATGCAGAACATTACACAATGGTTATCGAAATTCTTTGCATGTTTTTAATACTGAACGTAATGTAAACAATAGGCAGGCTTTAGTTTTAGCTAAACGTATATACAAGACTTATGAGCGTAGAGTTAAAAGAAATTACTTGAGATTTGAAGGCAATAGGATTGGTTTCCTAAGAAAATGTAATCCTCGGCAGTTCTTTAGTTTATTTAAAAAGCGCAAACGTGAACCGAAAACAGATTTATCTCTGGATGATTTTTTAAAACATTTTAAAGATTTAGCCAGTAACACAGACGACCCTCCAGATGCTGCAGAAGAACACGACGAGGGCACTTACGCAGAGCTCGACTGCCCAATCACTGAAGAAGAGGTTCACACAGTAATACGACATTTAAAATCACGAAAATCACCAGGAAAAGACCATTTACTTAATGAATATTTTATTACGTTCCAAGATGTATTTGTTCCTTTTTTTGACTCGAATTTTTAATGTTATATTTGATAGTGGGATATTTCCTTCAAGTTGGTCGGAAGGTATTGTAATTCCTCTATATAAGAAAGGTAACGTAAATGATACAAATAATTACAGAGGTATTACACTTGTCAGCTCTCTGGAAAAAGTTTTCACTGCAATTTTAAATAATAGATTGTTAAAGTGGTCAGACGAAAACGATGTTATTACAGATGCCCAGTTTGGTTTTAAACCAGGCTACAGCACAACTGATGCGATTTTTGCACTCCATGCTGTTATTATGAAAATGTTGGCGAGTAAAAAGAAATTGTATTGCTGTTTTGTAGACTATAGAGAAGCGTTTGATAGTGTAAATCGATGTAAATTATTATTTAAGTTAGCACGTTCCGGTATTACCGGCAAACTCTATAATATTATAAAATCGATGTATGACGGTTTGAAGACATGTGTTAAGTATCAGTCTCAGTTTTCAGACTATTTTAATTGTAATACTGGACTAATGCAAGGTGAAGCGTTATCACCATTTTTGTTTTCTATGTATATTAATGATTTTGAAAATTAGCTAATTCGTGGCTTATGTGAGCCAATGTATTTACACGATATTTCGTTGTTTCTTGTAATGTATGCTGATGACACTGTTCTTTTATCAGAGACAGTAGAAGGTCTTCAGAAGATGCTTGGTGTGCTCTATGCATATGGTACAAAATGGAACATCAGTGTTAATATAGATAAAACAAAAATTGTTGTATTCAGAAATAGAGGTAAAATAACTGTTAAAGAATCATAGATATATAACGATGACCTAATTGAAATTGTTGATTGTTTTAATTACCTTGGATTGACATTGAATTTTAATGGAAAGTTTACTATATCACAAAGGGTAATTGCTTCACAGGGCAGAAAATGTATGAATCACATTTCAAGAATATGTAATAATCTATGCCTTAATAAGGACACGAAGTTGCACGTTTTCGATACCTATGTTTCTAGTGTTTTAAATTATGGATGCGAAATATGGGGTTTTCATCCTGCGCATGATATTGAACATGTACATATGGATTTTTGTAAACGAATTTTGAATGTCAAGAAATGCACCACAAATGTAGTTGTTTTGACAGAACTTGGAAGAGTTCCTTTAAGTATTATGCGAAAAATTAGAATAGTTAAATATTGGTTGAAATTACTACAAACCAGAAATTGTATCTTAAAATCGTTATATGAAGATATGTTAGAACACATGAATCCCTCTAATTGGCTATACCAGGTAAGATATTTACTACTATCAATAGGTTTCGGAGATGTTTGGTGTAGTCAGCATGTAGATAGTACTAACTCATTTTTAAAATGTTTAGAAATACGTCTAACGGACCAGTTTATTCAAGAGAAAGATGCTACAATAGACAAATCTCCAAAATGTACATTATACAAACTGCTGATAGACACTTTTTGTTTGCAATATTATCTTAGAATATCAATTCCTGAATGTTATGCCACGCTTATTACAAAATTTCGTGTATCTTCCCATCAATTGCTCATTGAACAAGGAAGATATTATGGTATAGAAAGATCGGAAAGAAAATGTAAATTGTGCAATAAGGACGATATAGAAGACGAATATCATTTTATTCTGATATGTCCATTGTATACAGGTTTACGAATTACTTACATAAAAAAATATTATTGGTTCAAACCATCTATGTTTAAAATTGTACAATTATTATCAGTTCAAAACAGAAAAGAACTATGTAATCTCGGTAAATTTCTCAAACATGCAACCTTTTTACGTTCTAAGCATATATAACTGTCCATCCTCCAATTACACAATCACCCATTGTATATATTATCTGTTTGTATCATTGTTTATTGAATGTATATGTATATGCCTATGAGCCGTAAGGCTTAAAGCTAATAAACTATATACTATATACCTATTTTGGAAGTCCTAGCATCTTGCTTGCATACCTGTATTAAAAAACAGTGAAAATAGATGGTAATGTTTGTAGGGATTTTCTATGGTTTTTAAAATTATTGTTATTCAACTTTGTTCTCTATCTATAGCCAAGCCAGGGGTAAAGGAAAACAATTATAGGAAATTGTTTAAAGCTAAACTTACTAGTACTATATATATACTACTCAAAAGAATTTAAGGGTCAAAAATTTATAACCAAATAAGTTTCAGAGTGTATTAGATTGATGATGTAAACTACACCAAATTTTTTATTTATTGTTCCATATTTACAAAAACCTCCACAAATAAACGTCACTGTATACAAGAAAGTCACATGACATGCTGTCAAAGTTGAAGGTTGTCAAACATGGATTTTACACATTAGAACATTCGTTTAATAGTGTGTTAATCCACCCCTGGCGCGAATACACTCGACACATCGTTGCCTCATGCTGTTGATCAGACGTCTGAAGAACTCTTGGGGAATGGCCTGCCACTCTGCCATAAGAAGTTGACCCAGATCATGAAGGTTGGCCGGAGGGGCATGGTTATCCCGAACTCTCCTGCCTAATTCGTCCCAGGCGTCTCTATTGGGGCCAAGTCAGGCGAATATGCTGGCTAATCCATCCAGGCGATACCTTGTTGTCGGAGAAAGTCCGTTACCACCCTGGCGCGGTGGGGTCTGACATTGTCATCCTGCAGAACTACCCCGCCGCCAATCTGCTGAAGGCCTGGGAGAACCAACGGCCGGATAATCTCATTCAGATAGCGGATTCCATTCAGATTGCCATCCACCACATAGAGGGGGGTCCTGTGGTGGATAGAGATGCCGCCCCACACCATGACGCTGCCACCACCGAACCGGTGACGTTGTCTAACGTTAACGTCAGCGAAGCGCTCCCCAGGACGTCTGTAGACACGAACCCGACCGTCGTTGAACTGGAGACTAAACCTGGACTCATCAGTGAACATCACTCGACCCCACTGAACACGTTGCCACCGCAGATGAAGCGTGCACCAGTGACGTCTGGTGATGTAGCGGTCCTCTCTATTTGTAGTGCTTCGGGGTCTTCCCGAACGTGGACGATTTCGAACAGAATTCGTTGCTTGGTACCGTTGCCACAGTCGGCCAACGACACTCTGACTGACACCAAGTCTCAGAGCAACATTTCTTTGCGTATTGCCACCCTGAAGCCAAGCAATAGCCCTTCCTCGATCTTCGATAGTCAGTTGAAGTCGTACCATTGTCGAATTTGGAGTGTGCACCGTACACGAACGCAAGCTCCAATTATACGGAAATTCAGCATTGGGAACATGGAATACACGTGCAAAGCGTGCAAATGAAGCGTTTTGTGAAAAAGCAAGTTATGGGCACTTAGCAGACCTTTCGCTTTCGCCCTAATTTACGTGTAAATGTAAGCATGTTTTCGCCATTAGAACTAGTCGACAGTGTCAATGACAGTGGATTTTAATTCATTTATGGGTTGCTTAGACCCACTTTCGTCAAAATGGAACAATACCATGCGTGACATTATGGTCTAGTTAATATAATTGACATTCAGAAAATAATGTCGAAAATATCGTCTGACCCTTAAATTCTTTTGAGTAGATATATTTTTCAAACATTTGAAACAATCAACTGTATTTAAATTCTTCTTTTTGTGTTTGTGTTTATGTTTGTGCGTATGTAAAATAACACAGGTATGAGATAGGTTTTAAATGTGAAAAAGTTTAGATTTTTCACCACGAAACTAGTAGTTTCATAACCAGCATTAATCATAGTTTGACAAGTAAAACAAATTGAAATATTCATCTCAAATGATTTTTTGGTCGTAAAGTTCTAATGTTTGTGGTATCTGGATTTTACCTCCCAATAATTTTATACCTACGAAAAGAAAAAAGATTGGGAAATAAGGAAGGAAGAAAATGTTTTATTTAACGACGCACTCAACACATTTTATTTACGGTTATACAGCGTCAGACATATGGTTAAGGACAACACAGATATTGAGAGAGAAAACCCGCTGTCACCATTTTATGGGCTACTCTTTCCGATTAGTAGCAATGGATCTTTTATATGCACCATCCCACAGACAAGACAACACATACTACGGTCTTTGATATACCAGTCGTGGTGCACTGGCTGGAACGAGAAATAGCCCAAATCTATATTGAGCTACTACAAACTGTCATCCACGACTGTAGAAAACTACAATAGCTGCGAGGCGCTACATGGTCAACGACGACAACAACAATACTCGAGAAGAAGCTGTATGGAATCAAAATTCTAATCAGAATCAGTTTATTCGCCAAAGCCAGCATGACTACAGGCACAAAACAGACACGGACACAAACATAAACCCAACAGGTGTGTAGTGAGTTACAATGTACATATGCTGACAGTTAAGTAAAAGGTAGGATAGTAAACTTTTATGCAATAAACAAAGAATCTAATTAAAGAATATAAATATATATAAATTCAAATATACCACTATATACAATTGCAGGCCCATAGCCGGGATTTTGAAAGGAGGGTCGTGTAGACTTATGATGAGGCAAAGCGCCCGAATTGCTTAGGGGGTCCGGCGGCATATTGAAAAAAAAAGTCACCGGCAGGGAGGGTTCGACTGACCCCCCCCCCCCCCCCCCCCCCGACCCCCCATTGGCTACGGGCCTTTTTTGGATATGTTAAGGAGCACAGACATTATACATTATTATTAAGAAAAAGTTCCTTTCTCAAGAATGTTGTATATAAATATCTGCCAAGATTCCTTAAAGTCTTTATATTTTCTGACGTCAGAAGTTTAATTAGCTTGAAAACAGGTGGTCTGGTGTATAACTATTTATGTAAGTATGAAATCCTAATATCATGAAAAAGAGAACATTATAATAGAAAATGAAGTTAATCTTCTATATCCCCACCGTTACACATATTACAAAATCTATTTTCCCTGAGGACATTACGATACTTCCCTGCTTTAATAAGCAATTTATGATCAGATAATTGTATTTTGTGATAAATTTACAGTATGGAAACTCTAGAGGTTTTTTCTGAGGTGCAATTTAATATTATGAGTAGAGTTTAAATGTTAATATAAAAAATACTTTAGATGATGACTGAATTATGTTTTACATTTTGGAACAAATTGATTACTGAACCGTTGTTTTACTAAAAATAAAATTGATGTTTTATCCTGAATATAATGACTGTTCCATATATGTGGTAATCCCAATTCAAATAAAATATTTTAAACAAATTTGGCCCAATTAAATCTAGGAAGATTAATACCATCTATTAAAGTTTCATGACAACTTTTCAAAATGCAATTATTCGTATTTAATAGGTTTACCCAATATTTAATAATTCTGAATTTATAGAGAATTGTTAATAGAAAGCGACTAAGTTCCGAATAAATCATCTTGTTAGAAAATTATTTACTTACACCTAATAGTTTTTTACAAATGTTTATATGCACGTTTTCGATATTTGCATCATTGTGTCATCTCACTCTTCTCAACAATAAAATAATATACCACAAACGTAATGTATCAAACAAATATAATTTAGTTTCTACATTAAGATTACACTTGTTGAACTTTTTCAATAAACCAAATAACGCTTTCCCGCTTTGATTAGAAATATATATATCTTTTTTGGTGTGTTTCAGCAATCTTTTCGTTATAATACTAAACCCAAATAATTAAATTCATCGACTATATCTGATTCCTTCTTCCCAGTAGACCATTTCTCGTTGTCGTGTATACTTTATTTCAGTACACTCAGACCATCAAATGTCAGCATATGAGGAATTATTATACAATGGGTATGTATGGTGTAGCATTCCCAGTTTGAAATATAACACTGCGGGTGACCAGAGGTGGTCTGGCGAGGAGAGTACTGTTCACTGCCACTGCTAGCCTCGAGGTATAAAAACAGAAGAAGATACTACAAACATTAGAGCGATCTGAAACATATTGAATGTTCAAGTTCAAATTCTTTATTGCGTTAAGTTTTGCAAATACAATAGTGCCGGACAATGGTGGAGAATGACTAACATAAATACATACACATATACCGACAAAAACAATCTATCTATATCTATATATAAATAATCAGCAATATGGGTCACACCTATATAGATATATTAAGTTGTTTGTAGTAATAGCATATCCCTCATTTTGTTCGCCTGTAGTAAGTATTTGCCAAGGTTATTTAACTCCTTATTGTTTGTAGTTAACAAGAGCTGTATTAGTTTAAAAGCGCTGGGGTTCTTGGTGTAGTATTTCTTAATAAATCTATTTCTTAAAGTTTCATATCGTGGACACTGAAGAATAAAATGAAACTCATTCTCAATCTCATTAATATATTTTTTAGCGAAAATGTATTTAATATGTACTTTTAGACGTTAAAAAGACCATGTTTGTCAAAAACATGTTATAATGGCAGTAAAAGTTAAAGTTTGTTTTGTTTAACGACACCACTAGAGCACATTGATATATTAAGCATCGGCTATTGGTCTTAAATATACCAGTCACTGTGCACTGGCTGGAACGATAAATTGCCCACCGACGGGTTGACGTTAAAAGACCATGTTTACTGAATACATGTTACAATGGCAGTAAAAGTTAAAGTTTGTTTTGTTTAACGACACCACTAGAGCGCATCGCTATATTAATCATCGGCTATTGAATATCAAACATTTGGCTATTTTAACGTATAGTCTTAGCGAGGAAACCCGCTACATTTTTCCATTAGTAGCAAGGGATCTTTTATATGCACCATTCCATAGGCAGGATAGCACATACCACGGCCTTTGATATACCAGTAGCGGTGCACTGGCTGGAACGAGAAATAGCCCTATGGGGCGACTGACGGGGATCGATCCTAGGCGAACGCTCTACCACTGGGCTACGTCCCGCCCCAATGGCAGTAAATTCAGAACACTCTAACCGATAATAAGACATACGTTTCTTTACTGAAGAAAATTAAGACTGGAATCCGATTTAACCCAAGATGGTAATAAGGAGCAGTCAATGGTATCGATCTGTTGAAAGCTTTTTCCGTCGCTATCGGCCTGGAAATCCGAAGTCGTGTGTATTCTCTTAATTTGTGTCGCAGGAATTCTCGATTTGTTCCAGACTCGGCATTGTGTTACAACCATGTCCTTACTCTCCAACCTTATGAAAATATTGGAATATGTTGGTTGGTATTGATCTCATAACCTACAGATGAAGGATGCAAGAAACTCACCATCCCGTTGAACCATGTGTGGTCAACGAGGACTTAATGGGTAAACGCTTGTGGATTATGGCTATATTACTAGCTGAAACTTGATAGAGTACATGTATGTTTTGATGGACTGTGAACAAATAACGTAATCTACCTATTTAAGACTGGATACGGGATTTTGTGAGGTGGGAGGGGATAGAACACGAATATGTCCTTAAAATATAGGGAATATTAGCACTAAATTTGAGTGAGGGCCAAAATGTCAATATTGGTAGTCTGCAGTTAACCACCAATTTAATCAAGTATACATTTCCTTAACAAGTACAGCCGAGAACAAGACAGTTAGTCCTCTTCTATCTCCGGTGCGCTTTGTAGGCAGGCTGACATCAATATAATGTATCCCATAAACAACGGATATATACTACTGTAAAATGTTCGTGGTCTTTAATTTTTGTGCTTTTGCTAATAAATATAGAATACCAGGTTACTAAGTTTTGATATCGTGGTTATTAGGCGAGGTTTAGATAACGGTGTAACAGGCGAGCTTCAGCGATTAGTGATCCGGGCCAAATAACCACGATATCAAAACGTAGTAACCTGGTATTTGTTTTATCATGTAACCCCTTTCAAGTTATATTTTTGTAATATGTTTTACCTGTACAGAAACTTTTAGTATTATCACTGTTCCAATGTATACATTCTCTGCAGGAAGCTACTTGCTTTTTTATTTCAAAATGTTTGGTTCAAAACGCTGGCTAGTTCCTAATGGGATCGGATAGTGGTGAATTGAAAAGTAACAGGTAATTTGATGTTACGGGAAGTGTGAATGCTATATTTATTTATGCAGTTTAACAATTATTGCTGTAGATGGATGTTTGAAAATTGAGTAAACGTCCGTCATTTCCTAGTGACCTCATGGCACATAGCAACGCCAAGGTTATCATGCTAGCAACGGAGGTGTCATCTGGCAATGGCATAATAACACTTCGAATTATCATGTAGGGGTCATGTAACATGATTGCATCATAAACACATTTCGTTGGGTACATACATTCATGGCTCGAAAAAGTAGTAGGCCTATCACAAATTTGTATAATTTGTATATTTCTATTATACATGTATTTGCATTGTGTTCTTAAATTCGTTGGCTACATTAGTGTGCGAATTAGACGAAAGTTAGACCACCATGAACAAAAGCAATTTACTGTAGTACAAATATATTTCAGTTGGATTTTGCAATGGTTTGCACCACAAATCTTGTGTGGCACTGCACAGCTGCCGCGAGTCAAAGGGGTGAATAGAGCCGTATTAGTGCACAGGCCGACTAGACACAGGGGCTTTGGGTGTTTTTTTTTTTTTGGTTGTTGTTTTTTTGCATCCTGGATTAAAAACCTCTTTTTCACTAAGTAATAGAATCTACTAGTTTATGTCGGATCCATCCGTCCCCCTCCCCCACATGATATTACGATTATGGTTTTGACACATAGTGTGTGTGTGTGTGTGTGTGTGTGTGTGTGTGTGTGTGTTTGGGGGGGGGGGGGGGTATTAGCGCCAACTACTCAAATTCGTCTCTGGGGTTGAAGGTGTAATGAACATCGATCCATTATGGCCCTTTCTATAAACGATATTGCTATCTTTCAGACATCAAAGGGCGTGGTTTCTCTCAGTTTGTATAGCGTTCGCATGTGGCCAAGTGATTCGCAGGATTAATCGCCCTCTGTGGACTCGGGTGGGTTTGTTTTACCGTTCTAAACAGTGCTCCACGACCACCAAAGGCCGTGATATGTAGGTTGCTGTCGTGTCTCAACAAAGTGTCAAAATAACCATATGTTAGACTCCCAATAGCTGTACTTTAACATATGCTGAGGGGTCATTAAACAAACATTTCTTTCCTTTAACCATCAAAAGGATTTTCAGAGCAAATTGTAGTTTTCAACTGTAACCAGCTGGTGTCATTATTCAACGATTATATTATATTTACTAAATGACACGTCTGAAAACATTGGCAGTTTTGGAGAGAATTTAAACCATAAAGAATTTATACCAGACCGATGGATTGGTTATATGAGTTTGTTAATAAACCTGGTGTGCAGGTTTCAGTAATTTGCAACTCATTAACTGTGATAACATAGTGGAATATACCTATTGCTATTGCTGTTTAATAACGGGATCTGCTATGGAGGAAAAGGTAATCAATTCTGAATCCTGGGAGGCCACTTCGGGTTTTAACGAGGTACAGACCTCGGTATTCTGGAGAGAGCAATGGGGGAAACGCGACAGGTTGGAACTCTGACGGCTGAGGGTATTCCAATATTATATTGATAATTGTACATGTACTAATATATACCACACAAACACAAACACAAACACAAACACACACACACATACACACAATAAACACACTATAAACACACGCTCGCGCGCGCACGCACACACACTAACACGCACGCACGCACGCACGCACACACCATGTTACTAGTTACAGTATTATACGCTATGTATTCAGTTTTCATACACAAAATTAACTACACATATTTGATTGCCTCCCTAGGCCCCTATTACAGTGTACTTAGTAACTGGTTTAACGTGGCCATATCCCAGTGTACAGTGTACAGTGTACACATACACACATGCACGTACACGCACGTACACACACGAAATATATTATAATATCACTGTCACTGTTCAAAAGTACTGGCAATAAGTTAATCAGTGTATGTCATACTGCCCATATGTACCAGAAAGATATTTACTGGAAAACATAAGTACACTGTAAAATATAGTCATCAAACTATGGCATACGTCTGTCGCTTTATTAGGTGTTTGTTGTTGTTGTTTTTTGTTAGTTAAGGGGTTTTTTTTGTGGTTGGTTGTTTTTGTTTGTTTCTTGCTTGCTTTTTGTTTGTATTGTGTTTCTTGGCATGAAAATATTGTTATTTCGTATCAGTTCTAACTCAGTTGTTTGACATATGCTGAAAGAAGAAAGTGTTGGATGAAGCATGTAAACAATAGCCATGTTTGAGCTGGAAACCATTAGTAGCTTTCACTATCTATGTTTCATCTAAGTGTGGGGATGTTACCAAACATGTTTTGTTTTCTGCCATGAACACCAATCATACCTCTTTTTTCACCTCAACATTTTACACTATCTTGTCGCCCCATTACACGACTTGCTTTTTGTTTGTATTGTGTTTCTGGGTGCCCCCCCCCCCCCCCCCCCTCCCCAAAATAGAATCCCATCTACGTCAATGGTTTGTCCACGCTGACTCACAGTAGTGACGTAGTCGTAATCAACATCTTTCTAATATCAAGTTCTAAAACAAATTCCTATAGAGTTTGCTTTATGTCAGACTTTGTTAGATTACCAACATCATGTTAAATCAAAAGGTCAAGGTATATTAGATTTAAAAATTCCTTTGGTGGGCAATAATAGAATGACCAGACATTAACAAGCCCCCACCCCCCTCCCCACCCCCACTCGAAAACACCCAGTAACCTAAAAATATGAACTACATTGCCATGCACAGAGGTGGGGGAAGTTGCCCCACAGAAAAATATGAAAAAGTGCCCTTTTAAATTTGTTTACAAATGATCTTTGTGTCTAGCTGAAGAAGACCATGCTCAAAATGCATTTTGATTCGGTAGACTTTGCAGTTGTTTTGTTTTTTAATTTGGACAAAAAAGCAACGCCAACAGCAGATCTCACTAATCACATTTCTGAAATTGCATTAACATAAGATGTTACTGTTCAATAAATTCTGCATATTTCCGCAAATCGTAAGTGTATAATAAGTCACCAAGTCAGCAGCTCTATGGACTAGAGACTTGAGCACTTCCCAGGGTAAAAAGCGAATTTTACCTATAAAAATATCACGCAAACCAAACTGCCTTTTAGCACCCACAAAAATGCCACCCACATGTCTCTGCCCGAACTGCATCAGTTCTTCGATCGATGGTCGACTGTTGCAGTTGCTGAGCTTGTTCTTTTAAAAACAACGAACACCCTCCCAGCTCCCAGTAAGATCCAGGAACATCTCAACATCGATTCTCTATGTCTCTAGACATGGTTTTATATAAAAGCCTCCTTAATAGACAGTGACGGGCGCTACTTGAGTAAAATGCACGTATTACCTCTTGTCTGTCAACCCCACAACGCCAGTTTGAGGTAAAGTGCATGTATCACTTCCTGCATGTCATCACCGCATGCCACTCGCTTTGAGAGTCCGCATGCAGATCTGTCCTCGACGTATTTAATTCAGCTTGACATATGAAGGAGTATTTGGCAAAGCAAGCAACATAGCTGCTGTTGTATGCATTTAGTAGTAACTAGAAATAAATCTTTTCAGCGTTAAATATAGTACCTCTGTACAAAAAAGGAGGTAAAAAGATGCTCTGCATATGAATCACCATTAAAATGCATCACGACCCATGAGAATGGATCATAATAGATTTCCTCTGCAAGGATGTGCAAGGTGAAATGAGAGTCTCCGAGGCAACGTATATTTTGATGCTCTTATCCTTAACCACTAAATAACCAGGAATGTTTTAAGGCATGCTAACTACGTCTGTTTTCGCACATACAGGCTTAATTGAACCTCAAAATATTTAATAAAAGTACGAAAATCATTTAATGGATTATTATACATAAGTGTCTACTTTGGTATTCTGTTGTTTTTTTTCTTCTATAATTGTGAGAGTCGTTGTTCGTGTTGAATGTGTATCAAGATTGGTTTTGATGATCACGGATCCCCATCCTTAACATTCCCTTCTTGTGATTTTTCTATTTTAATCAGTTTTCAATTTATTGCAATTGGTCGAAGTAACTTAGGCAAAAAATCAACTTACGCAAACACTAAAATTAAACCGGATAGGATTTGGAGCTGTGGTTTCCTGTAATCTCAATCTTTAATAGGAAATAATATTATGTTTCCAATACAACTCATCACGACTGGCCGTATATCAAAGGCCGTAGCATACATGTGCTATGTAAAGTGTCGTTTTGCAATAAAGTTTGTTTGTTTGTTTGTTTTTTGCAATAAAGAGCCGAAGTGCTATCTTGTCTATGGTGTAGTGCATATTTTATGACAGATATGGGTATCAGTGACATTATCATAAGACGACACTATGTTTATTGTCCCTTGCGTGCTTGCAAACATCCTGGCTTTTAAAACATTGTGCATTTAATCAGAATATTCCAGAGTGAAATTGCTTGTATAAATACGTTCGATTTCTCTTAAAATCACTGAAGCCGGATATAACATGGCCGTCGAATGCCTCCTGAGAAATGGAACGTGCTTGAACCTTGAACACAATCACGAAGATAAGTTGCATCACCGCTTCGTTTTTAGTGTTTTCCCGTAATTCCACGCAGTCCAGTCTGAATAAAATCAGAGCTCACAGACGACTATGTCTTCTACCATTTTGTAGATCTAATTAAAGCCAACGATCTTCCTTGTCTAATTGACTTTCATTCGACCAATGAAAAGACGTCTAAAATAAATCGGTTAAAAGCTTATTACTTGAATACGACATGTTGAATAATATTGAATCTCTCTAATAGAGGGCATCAAGAAACTTTTGTTTCATATAAGCACTTTTCCACAGACTGGACGGAAAATACTACAGGAAATCAAATACTGTGACGTTTGACTAGCAGAGAAAAAGCTTCAGATTGTATAAAAAGGTTTACTTAAGAGGTATTAAGTTAGTTTTTCGATTGTTTGCATTTATAGGCTTGTTATAAGTGCATTCTTGCGAATGAGCTTGTAAAAATGCAATGCATGCCTAATCGTCTAATCACATCGACGTCCCATTTCTCTCTCTCTCTCTCTCTCTCTCTCTCTCTCTCTCTCTCTCTCTCTCTCTCTCTCTCTGTGTGTGTGTGTATCTCTCTCTCTCTCACACACACACACACACACCAGGACACACCACACACATGACGAGAGAGAGAGAGAGAGAGAGAGAGAGAGAGAGAGAGAGAGAGAGAGAGAGAGAGAGAGAGATGCGCATGCACGCATGCACGCACACATAAAACACACACACCATTGTAATTTATAAGTAAGTCGCATCTCCCTATCGTTGCTAGGTTTGTACCCACTGTTCTATGTAAAAGCTGTGATTGTTAATTGCAGTCTGTAACCATGGATATCGAAAATGAATGTTATGCTATACAATCAGATGTCTATGCTAGATTCATTTCGACTTATTTTCGTGCTTATATCCAATTAATGTTCAAGCACGCTATCCTGGGCACACACACCTCAGCTATCTGGGCTGTCTGTCCAGGACAGTGGGTTAGTTGTTAGTGGTTAGTGAGAGAGAAGTCGGTGTAGTGGTCTTACACTTACCCACCGAGTCGTTAAAACTCGCTCTGGGTGGGAGCCGGTACCGGGATGCGAATCCAGTTCCTGCCAGCCTTATGTCTGATGGCTTAACCACGACGCCACACACAGGATAGTAAATACCAGATTCACTCCCATTTGGTCGAAGTGTTAAATAAACAGTAGAACCGAATAAGTGATTCGCCAATATTATGACCGGCCTTTGATATACCAATCGTGGAACAAGACATAACTAATGGGCCCACCGACGACGATCGAATAATTGTACCAAATCTGAATCTCACGTCTACTAAGCGATAATTATTTCGCTCAGTATCTACTTGATGTCTTGTGTAACGCAATTACTGTAAAATATTGTCACGTTGGGTGTTTTCAGTGCTACGGTTTCTCGTAAATTCCCTTAGTATGTTGATAGCTTTGTTAGAGAACTCCGAAGCGTGTAAATATACGCACAAACGGATTACAGGCTTTGATTGCATGTCCTTTTTCTTTCTTTCTTTTTTCTGTTTTTTTTTTGTTGTTTTTTTCTCTCTTTCTTGCTTTTTTTTTTGCTTCATTTTTTGATAGAGGCGAGAGCGAAACACAGCTCATTAGTAGAATTATACGTCTTGGGAACGATCTCCAAAATATACTCACGGTTTTTGTTATTATTCCAGCTAGTGCTCCACAACTAATATATCAAATATTGAGGACTGTGTTGCTTTATGTTAGATGAAAATAGGATCCTATGTGAGATTAGCTGCTTGTTTCTCATTCTATACCGGGAGTGGGGGCGTAGCCCCGTGGTAAAGCGACCGCCTGATGCGGGGTCGGTGTGGGATCGATCCCTGTTGGTGGACCCATTGGATTATTTCTCGAAGGTCGTGGTATGTGCTATCCTGTCTGTGGGATGGTGCATATAAAAGATCATTTGTTACTAATAGAAAAATTACCGAATGTTTGACACCCAACAGCCAATGATTAATACACCAATGTGCTTCAGTGGTGTCGTTAAACAATTTGTTTTATGTGTGTCTAAGTCACATTAGCGCTTATGCAAAATGGCCATATTTAAGAGGGAAACAAAATGACATTGATATGGTAATGTCGAGATTGATGCTCCTGAAAGTTACTGGTCAGAGGAGCCTCAAGTCTCTCTCAGATTCTAAGAAGTACTTCCATCCCGTTGTCTGGACGATGGGGGTCATTGTGTTACCGTTCCGCCTGTGGTAAAAGTGACTATCGGTTTTCACATGGTTTTCTTTGGTAATAACTAATAGGCTATACTGAGTCAAATAAAAAAACTTCAAAATCTAAAATTTGAATAAATTCAATGAGTGTTGAAAGCAGGTATTTTTCAGGAATAAATATTGTAATGGCAATGTCGACACTCCATTTGAAGCCCATCACAGCCCACGTGACCCGATCCATAGCACGTGCACAACACCATTGAGGCAAAAGTATTTTTTGCATATGTCAATGGTCACATGACTACAATAGTACACGTGTTTTCATCGTTACTTGCTCAAGTAACAGACACAACAAAAATACACATTACAACGATATTTGTTACGACCTGTTTTGATGCCACGCCTCACAAGTGTGCAGCGTGAACCTGCCGTCGGCATGTTGCACGCGGGAACGTCAGTAGCTGACGTTGCAAGGGCGTTAGGTTGCAGCCGACTGGGTAGACCACGTGTGACGTCATAGGCAAGATGATCGTCATATTGTGTCACCTCCGCAACCGTTTCATGACAGCTACAGCAACCAGTAATGAACTTTTCAGACGTCGGGTGTCCACGGAAACGATCCAAAATCGGCTGCGAACCGCTCACCTCCACGCATGGCGCCCATATATTGGACTTGACCCAATTTCATCGACGTCAACGTCAACTGTGGGCACAATGCCACAATTGTGATGGACTCAGAGTGAATGGAATAGAGTCGTGTTTAGCGATGAATCAAGATTCACACTGCGATTTGTCGATGGCAGGCACAGGGTTTGGAGATGACGTGGTGAACGTCGTGCTCGGAGGCGGAAGTGTAATGGTTTGGGGTACTTTCTGTGAAAATGAACGTTTTCGACTTCTTGTCATCCGTGGCAACCTCATCGCTGCTGCATACCGCGACCAGGTGCTGGCCCAGAAACCTGTGTCCTTCATGGCAGCTCATGGTCCAGGCCTGATCTTTCAGCATGACAACGCCAGACCCCACACGACCATCTTGGCAAGGGATTACCTGAGGAATGCGGGCATCAATGTCATGGATCGGCCTTCAAGTTCGCCCGACCTGAATCCCATCAAGCACGTCTGGGATGTGCTGGGAAGACGCCTGCGCACTCTCAGGAACCATCCACAGACTTTGCAGAAACTTGGTGCCTCATTAGTGGAACAATGGCGCCGTATCCCTAATGCAGTCTTTATACGCATCAGGCAGTCAATGAGGAGGCGTTGGCTTGCCGTTGTGGGTACACATAGAGGGCATACGTGCTACTGAACCCTTGATTTCATCAGACAACCTGCTTATGAATTATCATTTTGACTGTTTGTGGTTTTGACGAATACTGTGGGTGCATCGAATAGATTTTTGACTCAACATATATTCCTATTCTTTCTTTGGACGTCATACAATAATAATAATAATAATAAAAACCCTTATTTAACACGTTCTTCTGTCATATTTGCTAATTAGTGTGAAGTGTTTAATTTGACTCAGTATATGTT
Source organism: Gigantopelta aegis (assembly GCF_016097555.1). NCBI lineage: Eukaryota > Metazoa > Mollusca > Gastropoda > Neomphalida > Peltospiridae > Gigantopelta > Gigantopelta aegis. The sequence goes on along the minus strand of NC_054701.1, from coordinate 27,520,755 downwards.
CACTTTTGTAGCATTTATGTACATGCAATTTAGTGGTTGAAATCTATTTGTTATGTTTGGTATAATAAAATTAATTGTGTGTGCAATATACGGTCACGATATCGAACTGTAGAGTGGGTGAAACCAAGTCTGTGGTCAAGTTATATATGTTATATTGATGTTGTTTTTCATATCGGTACTTTACCAGGATTTATTCTCACATAGTAATTGGATTGAAATGCATGCAAAAGTGAATTGTATTGTGCAAACAACGTGTTTAGATGATTTAGAAAGGCACAATAAAAACGAAACTTAATCAATGTAGTTAACAATCAGGGGCCCATTTCACAAAACATCGTAAGTTTACGTCTGTGACTAGCAGTTATACCGGTTATACGTTTAAACGTGTTTGGCATCTATTTCATGCAAACATTTACATCATTACAGAAGATAGAACATTTTAAGGACAAAAGAAATTGAAATATATTTATTTCAAACTATATTAGTTTTACTATTAGTAGTAATAAGAATTGTGGTTTAGTCGTAAATTTACGTTTACTTGCAAAACAAGGCTTACGATGTTTTGTGAAATTGGGCCCAGAGCCGTATTAGTGCACAGGCCAACTAGGCTTAAGCCTAGGCAGCCAGATTTTAAGAGGCGGCAAAATCTTGCACAAAAAACAACAACAAAATCATTGTATTTTGTTTTGTTGTACTACAGCTTACATGGTGTAACGGTGGGTGGGGGTGGGGACGCAAAAATATTAGTGGCCTTGGGGCGCCACATACTCAAATTCGCCTCTGTTGATAATACCTGCTGACAGCGAAAGGACTCGAGTGTATTAAAACTGCAGTTGTCTTTGTGTTTGCATTAACAAACAGTGTTACATGATGAGAAAGCGAGATTACAACTTTAAAGAGGTTTGTTGTGTTTTACACTTTGGATCTGATCCAGAGCAACTTACTTCCTCTTGTCCGTTTGGCTCTAGACGCCTATGGACGAACCATTAGTGTCAATATTGGTAAATATTCTTCTCTCCCCGACCTTGACCTTGACCGGGCAGCCTTCGTGATGTAGATAATGTAGATAATGTACATTTAAAGCGCTAGTTGTTGTCACTTCTGCATTAGAGATAGAGCCATCATGCAGAGTTGTTTACAAGAACACAGAAACACATCGAGATTCAAGAGCAATACTACGCAGACGGTCTAAGACAAAGAGACACAAATGCTTCATATATCAAAATAAAAGTCACGTTTGGAGAATACATTGAAACAATGTACACTGTCGGTGCTTAACGGTGAAGGTGGAGAATACATTGAAACAATGTACACTGTCGGTGCTTAACGGTGGAGGTGGAGATAGAGGACAGCTGGATCCTTCAACCATTAATTTTCTCGACCATAACCACAACAATCATTAAAGGCACTGACCCTAGTTAATAGGCAGTGTAAAAGAGTTCGTATGTTACGGCTTTTCTTTTGCACGTAACTTATTTTAACATTTTGCTGAAATTATAAAATTTCGCAATTTAAGGACTTTATGATCGTCTTGATGTTTGTAGTAGATCATAATGGATTTTATTACAAAGTAGAAAATGTGCGAATTAGAATCAGTCGTTTTTAACGAGTTACTACGATTACGTAATTATTATCATAACTATCTCAGTGAAGTGATGCTTGGTTATTGGACAGTGAATTTAGGGACGGTGAGATTAGGACAAATGATCCAAGGCCTATATTTTTGGGGGGAATTTAAACTATCGTCTAACGCACTTTTAATTCGTTTTACCTTTTCAATAAACTTAAACCTCCAGTGTGTATGCATTTCCACCAACCACAACCTTTTTAATACATGTGTTATGCCTGCCACTATCCTTATTGCAGCCTTCATCTCAGTATCACCCCTTTCACCATCACAACACCCCATCATGGAAAGATAATAGATTCGTTATATCCCCGAGTATTTAACCGGCGTGGCTGTTGCAGACTTGTCAGGTTTTAGTTTCTAGAGGGGTGTAATCCTTATATTTTATTATTTGTTTGGTCTTTGAACTCGCCGATGGTACGCTCGTTTACCATGGTTTAACAGCAGTTGTGTACACTGGTTATAAAAACAGAACGACTGCGCCTGTTGTGGGAATCCAGTCTCGTAACGCGTCGTAAATACCTACGATGTTCAAATGTTCAACTGGTTATGCTAAGATAACCATTGAGCCTTGTCTTGTACAGAGATAGGGTTTTATTGCAATTGCGTGGGCTGGATACTTCCGTAACACAGGATTTCAGAAATGATGACAAAGAACGTGAACCTGGTTTCTTCTTCTAGGGGTGGGGTAGGGGTGGTGGGGGTTCTCGAGTGAGTTACCGTACTTTGAAAACTAAAGTGAGAAAAAACAAACAATCTGCGCCTAGATTTAAAATGATGGGTTTGTTTACAGCAAAGTCAAACAGACTGGGTTTATCTCAATATAATGAAAGATGAAGGACCATAGAGAGGAAACCGGCAGTCGCCAAGCCATGGTGTATTATGTTCTACTAACGGCAAAGAATCGTTTATTTTTGCATCATTTCACAAACAGGATAGTTCATACCATGTCCTTTGTTACACCAGTTGTGAAGAACTGGCTGGAACGAGAAATAGTGCAGGTGCGCTCGGATTAACAGCTAATCGGTCGTAGAAGTATACGACGAGAATCGAATTGTAAGAGTGATCAGACAGTCGTAGAAGTCGTAGAGATTGGCGAGTTGACCAACTTCGTCGTGACAGTTGGTAGTCTGAGAATAGCACACATTTGGTTAAATCTGACGCCACAAACCTTTTAGTTTAATCCTTTTCGAGTTTACTCATAACAGTAAACATCCATGTTAGTGACAATCAAAAACTATACGAGACATGAAGAAGAAGAAGAAGAAGTTTGTTTTGTTTAACGACATCACTAGAGCACATTGATTTATTAATCATCGGCTATTGGATGTCAAACATATGGTCATTTTGACACAGTCACAGAGAGGAAACCTGTTACATTTTTCTATTACTAGCAAGTCAGAATAACACATTTCACGGCGTTTGATATACCAGTCGTGGTGCACTGGATGGAGCGAGAAATAGCCCAATGGGCCCACCGACGGGAATCGATCCCAAACCGTCCCCGCATTAAACGAGCGCTTTACCACCGGGCTACGTCCCGCCCCTATATGAGACAAACCCTAGACACCCCTATCCAAAACCGGCTGTGTTTTCCATAGTGATGTCGGGTTTCTTCTGTACTAGTCGAAAACATATAAGTTTAAGGTTATACGTGAACCAAAACAATCAAACTACAGGTCTCAAGTTCAAGAAACTATATAATATGTGTATTTCAAACACATTATTTAATGATCCTTTGGTCGTCGAGTTGTTTTATTAGTATTTAAGATTAAGCGCAATTTAGCCGCATTCACACATATGAATGGTATGGGACACTCCAATATCTTTGAAATCAGTTCGACTAATCGTGGACCTGAGACGTGTTCAGGAGGGCGAATTTGATGCCTTAGAAGACGACGATACCAATGAGATTGTTCGCGAACGCTCGGTCTCCTGAACGTACCACAGTTGAGCTATTTTAATCAGATTGGGGAGACACTCGTACACTGGTATTAGGCTGTTGCAGAATTAATTACGCGAGGGTCGGGGTCGGGGACTACTTTTTTACATGTATATATATATATATATATATATATATATATATATATATATATATATATATATATATATATATATATATATATAGTCGCGAGCGACTTTATAAAACGTTGGTTATTATTATTATTATTATTATATATATATAATAATATAAATATATATATATATATATATATATATATATATATATATATTTTTTTTCACTATTTTGTTACCGTGTAACCGCGTATTAATGTAAATAAGTTACGAATCAAATAAATTTTGGGCCGAATTTACGAAGCCCGTTTTTCTTGAACGCAGGTGAATGAATGAATGAATGGATTTTTAACGACACCCCAGCACAAAATATATATATCGAATATTGCATGTCACACAATGGTAAATACATAAATGAATTTATGATCAACATCAATACAAAATATTCTAAAATCAAGTTAAAAACAGTATAAAAGCTGTGCAAAAGTATAAGTATCGAATAAAAATAAGTATTTTATAGAAACTTCAAGATAAGTCCAGGGTGGAATCGAAATGAGTCCATCAAATTTTGTCTTCCAAATATATCTTTCCTTGTTGGTCCAAAAGATTACACTCCACCAAAATATTATGAATTGTCAGTGTACACTGACAATGTTCACATCAGGTGGAGGATCCTGCTTTATAAGAAATGAATGCGTCAAGTAAGTGTGACCGATACGAACACGACACAAGACCATTTCACTCTTCCTGCTCCGCCTGTAGGAGGACTGCCACTCTCCCAGGACTGGTTTTACAGAATGAAGTTTTTTCTTAACCGCATCGTTTCAATCATCTTGCCAAGTGGAAAAAAGCCGTAATTACGCGTGTAAGACTAAAACAGGCTTTGTAAATTTGGCCCTTAATGTTTTATAAGGCGTTGTATTACTTTTAGACGTATTTCAATTTAAAACAATATTTGTATTGTCAGCGCAATTCCTCCCCGCTTTTTCTCTCTATTTTTATTTTTAACTCTTTTTTTTTCACTTTCCCTTTCCACGAACTGAACTTAACCTTAAGATCACCTTAAGTGCTTTACTACCTTATGCACTTAAGGTGGTCTTAGAGCTAAGATAGCTTCGTGGAACGGGGCCCAGCTGGTTTTTTCAAAACACACTTGTACGTAAACTTGAGCAGCCTTTACGTACAGTTCCAACCGCTACGTACGTTTTCCATTATTGGTAAGCATGTTTTTAATTGACGCGATGCGCTGCATAATAACAACTCGTGTCGTATATCGTACGCACATGCACGAGATGTGATTAAGGAAATAGTTCGTATGACGCCAAAGAAGCATTAACTATCTAGTGCCACCATCTGCTCGGCGTTACGTTCCCCATCAATACCGCCATTTCTCACCATCGGTGTTTGATGCAATAAAGATTCCATTTCATCGAGGCATTACCAAGATTCTGTCTTTCTGTTATCCCACACAACCAAAGTATATATACCTTCGATAACAAATACGTTTGCCAACGAAAAGATAACAAAACACACACAAAACAAAATTTACCAAGCACGTTTGAGTTTGGTGTTTTTAACGACATCTCAACACATTTAATGATTATTTCGAGTTCAACATATGATTATTGCGATACCTTTAGAGAGGAAACCCGCAATACCTTTAGAGACGATACTCCTATTCTAAACGAAAAGAAATACATGGAAATCACAAATACTGTGGTCGTGTAGGTACTGTTGAAAAAAGAAGAATACGCATATGTATACTGAAAGAAACACATACAAGAGCTCTCTCTCTCTCTCTCTCTCTCTCTCTCTCTCTCTCTCTCTCTCTCTCCCTCGCGTGCTGTAACCTCTCCGTGGTGCAGGGGTGTAAACATTCTCTCTCTCTCTCTTTCTAAAAGTCAGTATCTCTCTGTGATATTTGTATTTTTGCACAGTCTCTTTACACCCCTGCGTGTGCTGTAACCTCACCGTGGTGCAGGGGTGTAACATTCTCTTTGAGAATGGCCAATACAGCACAAAATTGAAGTTTTGAGTAAAATTCAGTATCCGTAAAATTCTGTGTTATTTGTGTTTTTGCACAGTTCTTTACACTGTTTTTGTTTAAGTCTTGAATTTTTATATTGATGTTGATCATCACTTTATTTATTTGCATTACCATAGTTTGACACCCAATAGCCGATGTATTTTTCGTGCTGGGGTGTCGTTAAACATTCATTCATTCATTCATTCATTCATTCAGTTCTTTACACAGTTTTTATTTAAATCATGAATTTTTATATTGATGTTGACCATCACCTTATTTGTTTGCATTACCATAGTTTGACACCCAATAGCCGATGTATTTTTCGTGCTGGGGTGTCGTTAAACATTCATTCATTCATTCATTCATTCCCTCTCTCTCTATTTCTTTTGAAAACCAAAAGAGATGTAATTTTTTACGGTGTACAACGATTAAAATGTTTAATGACCATAGTAAGCAAACAAATAGTTTTGGCAGCAGAAGAATACGCCAAACATGCAGGGCAATTACCATCCGTAACAAACATGCAGGAGATGATGAAACCAGAAAGTGATACATTCGCTTTTCCAAATGACGTCCATGTCAAGAGTTAGCATAGTTTGTTACCTTTTCTATGTAAAAAGAAGGAAAAAGAATGTATATAACGGCTCCCATTAAACACGTATAATCAACGGATTTCTAGTGGCTAGTGTTGGTACTCTTGTCAAAAAGTCTAAGAGGGTATTTAATATCTAACAAAGGATTATTTCGGTACTGGATAATGAAAAAAGAAACTCACTGCCACCAATACACTTTCACGCTAAATAGGTAACACATACCAAAGCATCTGGTATGATATACCCGTTATGGAGCATTTATGAAGATAAGGGAATCGATCATATGATCCATTGCACGTCAGACGAGCTCTCTAAACACTAAAGTCCATCCCACATCGACAGCCGGATGCAGCTTGCCCAAGGTGAAATTGGTTGTACGATCAATCACTCTCGATTGATTGGGTTTCCCCAGTAACAACCTGTGATCCACAACCAACATGAAATAGCATGGTATGTACTCTATGAGGAAAATATATTTGAAAGTGGTAGCCTATGTGACGGTAGCGGGTTTCCTCTCATGACAAAAGGTCCAAATAACAATATTCCAAAATAAATATCCATAGTTTAAAATATGGTCAGGTGTCTTTATGCAGAAATCCCTCTTTGCAGCCAGTGTACCACGACTGTTATAACAAAGGCCGTGGTATGTGCTATCGTGTCTGTGGGATGGTGCATATAAAAGATCCCTGGCTACTAATGGAAAAACATAGTGGGTTTCCTCTCTAAGATAATGTTAAAATTACCAAATGTTTGACATCCAATAGCCGATGATTAATAAATCAATGTGCTCTAGTGGTGTTGTTAAACAAAACAACTTTTTTAAATGCAAAAATCTCTTTTACTTCTTTTTTTATCCCATCGTTACACCTTAGTCGTTTCCATAGCATGCAAGGAGTATGGAACTGTGCAGCAGACATTAAAAACGTTAAGAGTATAGGCACCGTTGTTAATCATGGAAAAGTACTATCAACACATTCCAGTGCATAATTTCCAGTTCATCTGAAGAGCCAAATACGCAAAATCCATCAGGGCTGTTGGCAAAACACTTCCACCGTCATGTGTGCTAGAGATACGTAATTTATGACCATGCATACAGCAGTGACCCGTTCAGGACGGCGAGCTATTGTGGTCGCTAGTTAAAGACTGGTTTTTGCGCCCAACGTTAGATGAAGGTGATGCGAAAGAAGACGATGGTACCAGTCGACATATTCGCGAGTGCTCGGCTCCTGAACACGCCCCTGGTTGGGTTTGAAATTTGCCGTTTTAATCATGCAGTTTAATATCAGTCTACTTTACGAGAGAAAAAAAGAGAGAAAAGTTTACCTATTTTTGTTGGTGCTAATCTAGATTCATTATAGATATTGTTAATAATTTTTTGGAAAGTGAAATGATGCCAATGTGTTAAAACGTTTGTTATTAAACTGAAGAAAAATTACTTCGCCATATACTGAACGCTGATAAATGAAGAAAACATTGTTCAAGTACATAGTTTTCGTACAGTATAGTATTGCACAAAATGGACATGCCCCCAAAAATCTCATTCCAGCATTTATGTGTACATCACCAAGTCAAATCTCCATCAACATCATGTTGCTTAAAAACATATCGGATAAATACAACCCCTCACGCAATATATCAGAGAAAATAGGAGGGGAGGGGTAATTATGCTGCAAATTTCGGATTTTAATTTCAATTTCAGACTGCTGCAGTTCCACACAAACTGTAGAACAGAAAATCTTTTAAAGTACAACGGCACACGATCCAGTTGATTGATATTAGAAATCAAGTGACGGTTTATTCCATTACTGCTGTAATGCGTTTTCTAGTTCTCTAAGGTTATTCATATGTGGACGACGTGAGATGCGTTGACCAAGGTACTCCCAAAGATTATTGATGATAAATCAGGGGACAGTGCTAGCCATTCAAGAAAAGTGACAGTATTGTTCGCTAGATACTGTGCTGTATCACGTGCTGTGTGCGCTCGGGCATTGTCTTACTGAAATGTGTGCATATCCCGATGCTGATGAAAGAGAGGAATGACGTGATTTTGCAAGACGTTATCCCGGTAGTAAATGGCATTCATTCTGCCACGGCAAACATGGAGTGCTGTTCGGTGATCACAACTGATCCTGCCTCACACCATGACACTCCCTCCACCTCATCGATCCGTCTCAACAAGGCAGTCATTGTGGTAACGTTCTCCATGCCTACGCCACACCTGCATCCGACCATCAGCATTCCTTAAATAGAAACGGGATTCGTCAGACGATACCTTTCTGCCAGACGTCGGCGCTCATTTTGATGTCGATCAGTCAGGTTAGGTCCAACATTGGTCGTTGAGCACGCAGCCCAGCAGCGCGAAGACGGCGACGCACAGTGTCTGCGCTGATAACCCCTCGCCAACCTTGAACAGTTGGTGCAGTCCTGGCAGCTGGCAGCGTTCGATCACGAATATGAAGGCGAACAATATGGCGATCTTGTCGTGGTGTCGTTGGCCTGGACGTGGACGGTCCCTGGTGGTTCCTGTTTGCTGGTATCTCCTGTGGAGTCTAGCGATTGTTGAATACTCGAAATGCCGACTTGAAGCATGCCTAAGGCACGTTCACGTTCCTCAGCTGTCAACCTTGCCATCATTTGTTTAACGTTCCTTCAGACTACTTCATAAATGAAAGTGGCTTTTCAGACACCATCTTTTATAGCCCCAATCAGCATGATTTGCACATTTAATTTATGTTTCCATGCTATGCATGCAATATGTTGTGTTTTGGTGTTGTGTTTCACGGAGTGTTCAGGCAAGCGTTTTTGTAAGTTATTCGTCGTCATGCATGGTCTATAAGGTAGTACGGTATTTATTCATTGATATTTTTAATGCTGATATACGCCCCATTCACATTTGTTATCATCAACTGGTGGTGCGTTTTCAATGATGTTCAGTATATTAAAACTTTTATTAAGATGCTCACATCCTAAAAATATGCCCTGGATCCGCACGTGAACAAGTCGGGCGATCTTGCAAGCCAGTTTAGTGCCTCGGTATTGTTCCCCTTTAGAAGTCCAGTTAGTGGCGTGCCTTGTCCTGTTGAAACAAAATGCTTGGATACTGCTACATGGACGGAATGACAAGTGGAGTGATGATTTCGTCACTAATGCTGAGCATTCAAATTCAGTGATAAAAATGAGGTTTTGTTCGAGGTCATGAATTCCTGCCAACACCATGACACTACCACCACCACACCGGTTACGTTCAGTTCGAAGCAACGTTGACCACCACCAATGTCCAAGGTGCTCAGACGTTACCGACAATTCAGACTTTCGTGTATGGACAACACCATTTAACGACGTGACAGTCGCAAATTTCACTTTATATTAAAAATATCCTGTTACTTATACCGACAAATGATGCCTCAATTAAATCTAGTGTCTAATTTTATGTGTCTTGTTTTATTTAAGCACATTTACGAAATTGCTAAACTTTTTTGGCCAAGTATATCTGGCAAACCAATTTAAATGTCTCTCCCCCCCCCCCCCCCCCCCCCCCCCCCCCCCCCCCCACACACACACACTAATCAGTTCAGGACCAGCCCCAGTCCCAATTAAAATTCGAACAGACATGGTAAAATGTGCATATATACATGACTTACATTCCTTTTTGCTCTCAAAGTGGAAATGTTTCAATTTACCAAGGCTCAGTTTGCCATCACCTGCAAATATAAACTCGTGTTAAAGGGACGTTCCTGAGTTTGCTGCAATTTTAAGATATTATTGACTAACAGAGACTTTTGAACGATTGTAATTACATATCAAATATATTTTTCTGCATAAAATATTAGTGGGTGTGTATTAAACGTGTTTCTGATCGTTCTAATATTTTGCTAGGTTAAGTTTCATTTTATTTCCTAAAATATTACTTTTTTGTACGTACGAAATTATTTGAATACAAAATCCAGTTTGGGCTTCTTACAAATATTAAGACGACCAGAAACACATTGAATATACAGACACTGATATTCTAAACAAGAAAATATATTTAATATGTAGGTTTAACCGTAGAAATATTTTATCAGTCGGAAACATGTTACAATGCAGCAAACTCAGGAATGTCCCTTTAAACGACTTAAGAGCAATATTTCCTCAAATGCTTCGGACAAATACATAACAGTATATTATAGAGCACAATTTTAATTCACAATTAAAATGTATGCATTTCATATGTACGAAGTCGAGCTGGACTATGGCAATAGTAATGAAGAGCAAGTACTTCTATACGAGATTCGAAGATCCCACCATTGCCATGAAACATACATTCCACAGGAATTGAAATTTATCATCATTTGAGTCTGCATTATGGAACCTTTTCAACAAAATCAGGTTAGGGATTTTCATCCCGGCGATCTGGACGATTTCAGTCAGCTCCACAAATCCATCCCCGGTTGACATCTAGCTGGTGTAGAATTTTGCCAACCTCTTAATTCATACGTGGTCTTCAGCATCTGAACAAAAGTGCACTTACATTTCTGGGAGAGTACCACCCCAACTTCCTGCTTTCGCTGGTTTTAGCCAACTTAAACAAAATAGCAACAGTCGTTTGCTATGTCGGCTATTAGGCATTCGAATGGCTAAACGAAATGCGGCGATCTGCTTGCAATACAAAAATAAGTGAAACTCATCTATTGGGCACCCATTAAAACAGACCAATATTGGCGAGAAATAAATTCATTTATTATTAATTTTTTTTTTTACCAAGTATAAAATTATAATTGTAAACCTCTGTAGGGTCGGCCGAATCTTCATCCACGTCCAATCCCCTCTTGCAGACCTTACAGGCTCAGCTGTTCCAGGCCCACTTACAGGCGGCCTAGCGTGTGGTAGGGGTTGATGTGAAGTCACGGACCGAAAGAACCTGGGGCCCCAATTCACAAAGGTCGCTTAGGCTCTGCTAGACAACAAAGCATCCTCTTTGCACGTCTTTTAGCATTGCACTGCGAGATCGCAAAGTTGCGAGAGTTTAGTGAATTAGGCCCCAGCAAGGTCAAGGCCAAAAGAAGTACCAAGAAATATGTAGTCTTCATTCTGTAAAATGATAGTGATATGCTACACAGCAAACGCCCTCTCCTTAAAGTGGCTCTCAATTCCTTGTACATGGAAAATGGGACGAAACGTTAATTCGTTTTATTCAGGAGAATGTATGAAGGACTGGTATTTAAATTTTAATAACTCAAGCTTGCAAAAACTGAAGTAAAAAGCTGCAAAATCACAAATTAGCACTTGACGCAGCTTTAAAAGTATTTAACTACCCACCCCAAATTTACACCAATTTCAATCTCAACGTCATTGCAATCATGAATTTTGTCTTGCACCCCACATCGACGTACTATCCCGCATGCCGATACCATGACAGAGAGAATACTTAAACATCTTAAAATTAGGTTTAAAAAATAAAATAAAAAGAATCCCAAAATAATTGCACAAAAAAAAAAAAAGTATATCGAGTCAAATTAAAAACTAATTAGCTAATTAGCAAATATAACAGAAGAACGTGTTAAATAAGGTAGTTTTTTTTTTATTGCATGACGTCCAAAGAAGGAATAGGAATAAATGTTGAGTCAAAAATCTGTTTGATGCGCCCACAGCATTCGTCAAAACCACAAACAGTGAAAATGGTAATTCACAAGCAGGGTCGTCTGATGAAATCACAGGTTCAGTAGCGCGTATGCCGTCCATTTGTACCCACAACTGCAAGGCACCGCCTCCTCATTGACTGCCTGGTGCGTGTAAAGACTACATTAGGGATACCGCGCCATTGTTCCACTAATGAGGCAACAAGTTCCTGCAAAGTCTGTAGAGGATTCCTGAGAGTGCGCCGGCGTCTTCCCAGCACATACCAGACGTGCTCAATGGGATTCAGGTCGGGCGACCTTGAAGGCCAATCTAATACATTGATGTCCGCGTTTCTCAGGTAATCCCTTGTCAAGATGGCCGTGTGAATCTGGCGTTGTCATGCTGAAAGATCAGGCCTGGACCATGAGCTGCCATGAAGGGCACAAGTTTCTGGGCCAGCACCTGGTCGCGGTATGCAGCAGCGTTGAGGTTGCCACGGATGACAAGAAGTCGAGGACGTCCATTTCCACAGAAAGTACCCCAAACCATTACATTTCCGCCCCCGAATCTGTTAACTGACACAACACTGAGCATAACGTTCACCACGTCGTCTCCAAACCATGTGCCTGCCATCGGCAAATCGCAGTGTGAATCTTGATTCATCGCTAAACACGACTCTATTCCATTCCCTCTCTCTTCCATCTCAAGTTGACAGTTGACGTTAACGTCGATGAAATTGCGTCAAAATGGGTCCAACATAAGGGCGCCATGCGTGGAGGTGTGCGGTTCGCAGCCGATTTAGGATCGTTTGCGCGGACACCCGACGTCTGAAAAGTTCATTACTGATTGCTGTAGCTGTCATGAAACGGTTGCGGAGGTGACACAATATGACGGTCATCTGCCTATGACGTCACACGTGGTCTACCCTGTCGGGAGCGATCAACTGTGGTGCCCGTTTGTTGTACTCGTGTCCGCAGGTCATAAATTGCGCGTCGACTGCAACCCAACGCCCTTGCAACGTCAGCTACTGACATTCACGCTGCACATTTGTGAGGCGTAACAGGTCGTAACAAATATCGTTTTAATGTGTTTTTTCGTTGTGTCAAGACTACTGTGAGCAAGTAACAATGAAAACACGTGTGATATTGTAGTCACGTGACCAGTGGCACGTGTAAAACCATTGTTGCCTCAATGGTGCTGTGCACATGATATGTATCGGGTCACGTGGACTGTGATGGGCTACAAATGGAGTTTAGACATTGCCATTACAATATTTATTCCTGACAAATACCTGTTTTTAACACTCATTGACTTTATTCAAATTTTATATTGTGATGTTTTTTTAATTTGACTCAGTATATTTAAAAACAAGTGACAAACCATGAAACGTACAGTAATCGAATCCTAAAATTTAAAAAATAAGCTAACTTATTTCTATACGAAGAATTCTCTAGATTGATGACAATACAGTGACAACCACGTTAGGACGAAGTGGCGACACTGTCCCTTTGGCTGGTATTTCTGCAGTCGGTAATCACGTGATCGAGCACGTGCACATGTTTCGCACGTTCCTACGGCAGCAACACACTTGCACGTACACATACTAGTACTCAACTTTCTGTTGCAATGTTAGAGAATTTTATTAGTATTACGAAATGTACATTGCAACAAGATACAAACACTTGTATTTTACAGGGAAGAGCGAAATGTTGTAGGTGTGGGGTTAAGCTAAAGTTAAATTTGGTTTTGCTTTATTGATTTATTAAGCATCGGTTACTGGATTTCAAAACGTTTTTTAATTAGCAGCGAGGTGTTTATTTTATACTCTTTCCTATAGACAAGACAGCACATAGCATATAGTTTGATATACGAGTCCATCTAAGGGGTTCGACATTACGACTCAAGCACCTCGGGCGAGCGTTCTTCCGACTGAGTTAGATTTCACTGAGATATCATCAAACATACTTTTCTTTCCTTCTGGTCCCCCCCCCCCCCCCCCCCGATAGTATGATGTTACAGACAGATTTATATCCATGTTACCGATTCCGCCTTGCTGCTATCCCCACAACCAAAGTCTATATATCTTCAATAACAAAGACGTTTGCCAACGAAAAGATAAAACAAAAAAAAATCTGAGAAAGAAAAAACTGAAACAAATATCAACAAAAACAACACAATTTTTTTTTTAAACACACACACACACACACACGCGCGCGCGCACACGCACGCGCGCACACACACAAAACCACTAAAACCATTTCTTTTGAAAAACATGAAAACCAAAATACACGTAATTGTTTACGGTATGCACAGATTAAAATGTTTAATGAGCACGGTAAGCAAACAAATAGTTTTGGCACCAGAAGAATACGCCAAACATGCAGGGCAATTACTATCCGTAACAAACATGCAGGAGATGATGAAACCAGAAAGTGATACATTCGCTTTTCCAAATGACGTCAGTGTCAAGAGCTAGCACAGTTTGTTACCTTTTCTATGTGAAAAGGCGGAAAAGGCTCCCTATAAACCTGTATAATCAGCGGATTTGTAAAGGCGTGTGCTGGGAATATTGATAAAAAGAGCAGAAAAAAATAATAAGAAAGAATAGAAAGAGAAATATACCTTATCACATTAAAAAAAAAAACACACCCCCCAAACAAACCCAAACCCTACAGCTATTCGATATCTAACAAAGGATTATTTCGACACTGGAGAATGAAAAAAGAGACACATTGCCGTCAAATTGCACTAATTAACGCAATACGTCTTCTCAATACACCTTCCCACTAAAAGTGCAACACATACCACAGCATTTAGTATGGTATACCCGTTATGGAACATTTATGGATATAAGGGAATCGATCGTACGATCCATCGTACGTGAAACGAGCTCGGTGATAAAAAGATAGAACGAGGTGCGATTGGTCGTAAGATCAATCGCTCTCCGTGGACTGGTTTTCCTCCAGTTCCAACCACGACTAACATGAAATACCATGGTATGCACCGTCCTGTTTATGAGGAATATACATTTCATGGAGGTTGCCTATTTGGCGGTAGCGAGTTTCTTCTTTCTACTAAAGAACCATATTTCAAGATGCCAAATACCTGTAGTTCAGTAGCTCAGGTATCGTTATGCAATCATCAGTTTTATTTACTTTTGTTTATATCTCACGGTTTTAGCGTACAAATATGAAACCCTCGTTGTTTCCATAACATGCAAGGAGTATGGAAAAATGCAGCAGACATTAAAGACGTTAAGAGTATAGGCACCGTTGTTAATCATGGAAAAGTACTATCAACACATTCTAGTGCATAATTTCCAGTTCATCAGAAGAGCCAAATACGCAAAATCCATCAGGGCTGTTGGCAAAACACTTCCACCGTCATGTGTGCTAGAGATACGTAATTTACGACCTTACATACAACCGTGGGCCGTTTAGAAGGCCAGCAATTGCTCGTTAGACTGGTGTTTTGAGCCCAAAACTTTAGACGAAGGCGATGAGATGCTCTTCTATGGTACCAGTAAATATGTTCGCGAGTACCCCGCTTCCTGAACGTGCCCCTAGTTGCGTTTTAACACTTGCAGTACAATATTTTCTTTACCAAAATAAAGCAGCGTTTACACACTTGTTTGTGCAAATCTGGATTCATTATCGAGATGTTAATCATTGCGATTTCCAAAGCCAAATATGCTAACGTGTTGAAAACATTTAATGTTATTAAACCAAACAAAATTACTTCGCCATATATTGAACGTTGGTGATTGGAGAAAAATGTGTTTAAGTACATAATTTTCGTGCCTACTGAACAAAATGGACAATCTTATTCCAGCACTTTTGTATGGTATACCGGTACATTACCAAGTCAAATCTCTATCGACACCACGTTGATTAAAATACAAGAAACCTTAAAAACTGAGGAGATAAATATACTGAAGGAAAAAAACACGCAAGTTCACTTTTGGTATTATAACTTTTTTATCCGTATATCTAATGATTCGACACATAGGTACCTCATTATACTGTCTAAAGAATCTATGGTTAAAATTGGGTCAACGTGAGCACATGCGAATCTGCATGGTTTTTACTGGTTTGTCAAAAAAACGTGCATCCGGGCCACTGCCATGTGCTATGGACTTCCAACACCTAACCAAATTAAAGTTTTGAACAATACATGAGTGCCCAACATTTCATTTCAACACAATTGAAAAGCAAAATGCCGCGAATGTTACAAGTTGATAGGGGTCGCGTCGCCCAGCAATTTGGGGTACATGGGCGGCTCCGAGCAAGATTAGCCGTCCGTCCCTAGGAGCGGATGTTCGCGCATTACGTTGCCACGTCAATGTGGTATACGTCTCACACCCCTCCATAACGGATTTCAGACGGTGAATTAGGTTGTAGGCACTCATGGTCGCCCAGCGTGTCCACGAACGGTTAGGAATCCGTTGTGGGAGTTGAACTTAAGGCCACGACGTCCTTATGTTGGTCCGCAACTTACACCCAGGCGACATCAACATCGATTGCAATGGCTAGTGCACATGCGTCAATTCACTTGTTAACGAACTACCCAGTCTCGTTACACATACCGCCTGGTTACGGCGATATATTGGTTAAGATATCGGACCGGAGATGGTAGGTAGTGGATTAGGATCCCGGCATCATGACTCACTGGGTAGGTGCAAATCCACTAAACCGACCGTCTTGCCAACTCCGTCCTGAATAGCCCAGATAGTAGACCTTGTCCAGGAAAGTGCTGAATCTCAACTGGATACAAGTACGAACGAATACAAATGATCCGGCCCGAAGTGTTTTGGTATACCGCCATTTATTAACTCCAGGTTTTATCTCCGTTATGAAGGGTTGTATAAATTTAGACCAAGGGCACATTATCGTGTTTACCGTTGCAAGAACGGGCCTGGTTAGAGTTTATGGGCCTAGTACCACTCGATGGAACGAGTCGTGGCGCGTATCCTGTACTGGGCGTGTATCATGTATTGTACCATCGAGTGAACCAACTCCCAACCAGGATCCGAACGCCCGTGCTTGTAAGCAGCAACAGTTTTGAAAAGGCCTACCATCTACGGGTCGCAATTACCGTACATGTATTAGCACAATGTAGTTTTATTTGCGATCGTCAAGGAACGCTGGCAAGTAGTGGCCAGAGGTAAACAATCCTATTACCAGCACTATTATCAACAAAAAACCAAAAACAACAAAAAAAAACCCAAAAAAAACAAAAACAAAAAAACAAAAAACAAAAAACCCCCAACAAAAACAAACCACAACCACCAACCACCAAGCACCAAGCATAAAGACAATTTTAATTTTATTTTATTTTTTATTAACATCCCTTAACCGCATGGTGCACGATGCCGATTCTGAGCTGACGGAGAAACGTGTCTGGCGTCATCGTCCATGGCTTCCAGGACTACAAAATAAATATGTTAAAAGAAAATTTTAAATGGTGGCCAATAGTAAAATCTTGTGTCAAGTTATTTGTTCCAAGTTAAAAATGATTAAAGACTATTTCAAGTTTGCTGCAATTGAACCGTTTGCTATTAAAAGTTCTTTAACCACCAATTGCATATTGATTCAAATTGTATACAACATCTACAAAGATGTTTCTAATCATCCAAGTGGACTAACCTCAAATAAATGATTGGTGTATATTACAACTTTAGCTAAGAATATATCAAATATTTTTGTAAATAAATGTGCAAGTGATCAATTAAACTGGTTTGATATTCCATACATGGCAATAGTAATGCGTGATTTACAATTGGATCTTATCCATCAACACAAAAGCAGCCGCTTCGAGCAGGGAATCCATTCGTAGTGTTCAGTGTGGATCAGAGGTGTGAGTCCCGTGTCCAGAGGATGCTTCTCCACCTTCCTTATACATCCAATGTTTCACAAACACCCGGTACGTACCACGAACGAATGGATGCCCTGCTTTACCTGCATTCTTTCCAAATATCCATGGCAAAGTTTGTATTACGCAGCAAATTCTGGAGAACTAACTTGTCAGTGCGACAAAATGTGGCAAACCCATCAAAATGTGACTCACGCTCAACTTAAAATTTGTGAAGCAACCCCATTAAAATCATGGTTAAATGTATTACTTACATTCCGTTTTGCTCTCGAAGTGGAAATGTTTCAATTCACTAAGACTCAGTTTGCCATCGCCTGTAAATACAAACGTCATAAACGACCGAATAGCAATATTTCGTCAAATACGTTCTACAACCTAGGAATACAACTACATTTATTGAGCGCAATCTTGATACACGGCCATAATAGCACGTTAAATTAGTTTGTTAAATTTTAAAAGTAAATACGAAATTTAAAAAGTAAATGCAGGTATACACTAAAAACTGTGCCTTTGCATTTAAATTTTATGTATTTCATATGTATCGAAGTTGAGCCGATTATGGCAATAGTAATGAAGTTCCAAGTTCTTCTAAATTTAAGATTTACCAAGAGCCATAAACAATTCCATGGGATATTTGAAATTGTTCACCGTTTGTGTCTGCATTATGGAACCTTTTCAATAAAATCAGGTAAGGGATTTTCAGCCCTGCGATTTGGACGATTTCAGTCAGCTCCACAAATCCATCTCCGTTAACATCCAGTTTGTGTAAATTTTGTCAATTTCTTGTACCTGAAATTATCAAATTTAGCCGTTGGGACCTTGACGAAAAGCGTTAATGTCTTTAAGTCGCATCTATAGATACGTTCCTACCGTGGCAACACGTTTGCACGTGCACACACTAGTACTCAACTTTCTGTTGCAGTGTTTTATTAGTATTAGAAAATGTACATTGCAACAAGATACAAACATTTGTATTTTACAAGAAAAAGCTACATTTTTTAAGAGCGGCGTTCAGTTAAAGTTAAGTTTGTTTAGCTTAATGACACCACTAGAGTATTGATTTATTAAGCATCAGCTGTTGTATGTCAAACATGAGGAAGCCCTTTACATTTTTCCATTAGCAGTGAGAGGTCTATTCTATACGTTTTTCTATAGACAAAACAGCACATACCATGTCCTTTGATATACCAGTCCGGGAATGGGTCAGTCAAAGGGGTTCGACCTTACGACCCAAGCATCTTCCGACTCAGTTAGATTCCACCCCTAAAAATATAATGGGATATCATCAAACATATTATCTTTCCTTCAGTTTTTTTTTCTTTTGATAGTATGATAAGGTTACTGACAGATTTATATTCATGTTACTGATAGTGTTAACACTGGTGTAAATCATATTTAAATAGGCGGACCCGACAAGATCGTTAATCTACACCTTGCTTCTTAACTAAGTATAGTTCAATCCTCCCAGACCCAAGCATGCAAGAAAACGTTTATGTTAATTAAATGTCTTACATTTCCGATATTTGTGATCCCAGAGCTGCTGCTCATTGTTAAAACTCATACATCGCTTGTAGGCCAGCAATACAGGTAGTTCCAGTGATCGGTCATAATACAAATAAATCTCTGTTCGGTTCTACCGATGTGCTGAACCTTTTGTTTGTATTTTGTTTTGTTTAACGACACCGCTAGAGCACATTAACAAAGCACATTGATTTATTCATCATCGGTTATTGGATGTCAAACATTTGGTAATTTTGACATATAGTCTAAGAGAGGAAACCCGCTACAGTTTTCTATGAGTAGCAAGGGATCTTTTATATGCACCATCCCACAGACAGGATAACACATACCACGGCCTTTGATACACTGGCTAGAACGAGAAATACCTCAACGGGCCCACCGAGAGGGATCGATCCCAAACCGACCGCGCATCAAGCGAGCGCTTTACCACTGGGCTGCGTCCCGCCCCATAAATATAGCGCTCGCCTGATGCGTGATCGATATAGAATCGATCCCCGTCGGTGGGTCCACTGGGTTATTTCTTTTTCCAGCCAGTGCTCCACAACTGGTGTAACAAAGGCCGTGGTATGTACTACCCTGCCTATGGGATGGTGCATATAAAGGATCCCTTGCTACTCATAGAAAGCTGTAGCGGGTTTTCTCCCTGAGACTATACGTCAAAATAACCAAATGTTTGACATCCAATAGCCGATGATGAATAAATCAATGTTAATCGAAAAGAGTAGACCATGAAGTGGCGACAGCGGGTTTCCTCTCACAATATCTGTGTGGTCCATAACCGTATGTCCGACGCAATATAACCGTAAATTATATATGTTGAGTGTGTCGTTAAATAAACTAATTCCTTCCTTCTAACAGATTTCCAACACTATAAATAACAAAAATGGAGTATGCATGATTTACCAGCCAGGACAAAACTCTGTAACACTACAGTGTTCTGGGGAGAGGGAGAGAGTCCTAGCTCCCCATACTATGTTTCACTGAATATAGCTCTGCTAGTTGCAATGTAATCAATTACCCCTCATTCAGAAATTTCACAAAAGATTTTTTTATTGTCAAAACGTTTGTTTTGTTTTGTTTAACGGACTATTAGAGAACAATGATTAATTAATCATTGGCTATTAAATGTCAAACAGTTTGACTTGTAGTCTTCACAGAAAACCCGCTATATTTTTTCATTAGCACGAAGAGAACTTTCCCACAGACAGGACAACATATACCACGGCCTTTGATATACCAGTCACGGATCACCTGAGACCAGCGCTCAACCAACCGAGCCCCAAATCCCGCCCATTTTTGTAACGTGAAAAATTCTCATTTAATATAATTATCATAATTATAAGAGCAGACTGAAATCTGCGTCATAGTAATATTTTTATTATAATTGACGAAGGTGCATAATCGAGGCAAGCTTTATCTACGGACCATATTACAAGGGTAAAAAAAACTGCTACGTAGGCCTAGGAAAGTTAAATTTTGTTTGTTTAATTACACCACTAGTGCACATTGATTTATTAATAAATCGACTATTGGATGTCAAACATTTGGTAATTTTTACATTATATAATCTTAGAAAACCCGCTACATTTTCCCATTAGTAGCAGGGGATCTTTTATATGCATCATTCCACAGACAGAATAGCACATACCACGGCCTTTGATATACCAGTCAAAGTGCACTGGCTGGAACAAGAAATAGCCCAAAAGGCCCACAGACGGGGATCGATCCCAGACCGACCGCGCATAAGGCGTGCGCTTTACCACTGGGCTACGTCCTACCCACATTTAGGCCTGGTAAATCGCAGTCGTTACAAATCGACTTGAGGAAACTCAGACATTACAAACTTAGTTTAGAAGTCATGTCCGTTGCAAATCCATTTGGGAAAAATCCAATCGTTATTAACGTATTTTGGAAAGTTGGGTCCTTAACAAGCCTGTTTTGAATCAACAGTCGTTAAAATCTTTCTTTGGAAATCCCGACTCAATACAACGTGCTTCAAATGGAATTTGTTTAAAAAAGGAGGGTGTTTTTTTGTTTTTTACAAACTCACTTTGGAAATAACTGTCATTACAAATCTTTGAAAATCATGGTGAAGTCAAACTAATTTTGAAAATCACGTCCATGTTGGAAACTATTTTAAATTTAGAGACTGGTTTCTATTATAAAGTTTGTTTTGTTAAATGACATCAATGGTCAATACATTGATCGACAGCTGGTCATTGTGACACGTAGTCAGAGGAAACTGCAAAAATGTTTTGCATTAGCAGCAAGGGATCTTTTATGTGCATTTTCTTCTAGACAGGACAGCACATAGGCCTACCACGGCCTTTGATATGCAAGTGGTTTGGTACTGGTTGAGCCTGGTGGGAAAAAAACACAGTCACAGAATAGGCCCACCAAAGGACGTCATGTGAGTACTCTACCAACTGAACTCAGTTTCTATTATAAATTTTTACAGCAGAAAAGATACGTCGCCACTGGCACTTTTAACTATACACAGCTCACCAGGTCTCGTGCTTGTAAATGTATATTATATTGTTACTGCAGATAAATGTATATTATATTGTTATTTTTGCTCTGCCCATATTCGGGTGTTATGCAAATAAATTATTCTTATTCTTATTCTTATAAAACGATTAAAATCCTGACTCAACATTTAATGACGTCACGCGCATACAATTTGTATGGCGTTGTCATGACATTACTGTCTAAGACTCTAAAAGTTTTATAAGCCTCTTGTGTACTAGTCGTCAAGTTAAGGGCCAGTATAAAATTTCACTTTACTTTTAAAAAAATTAAAAACAAAAAAGAGTTCATTTTATTTACGGTTATATGGCGTCAGACATATGGTTAAGGACCACACAGGTATTGAGAGAGGAAATCCGCTGTCGCCACTTTATGGGCTACTCTTTTCGATTAGCAGCAAGGGATCTTTTATATGCACCATCCCACAGACAGGGTAGTGCATCCCACGGCCTTTGATATACCAGTCGTGGCGCACTGGCTGGAACGAGAAATAGCCCAATGGGCTCACCGACAGGAATCGGTCCCAGACAGACCGCGCATCGAGCGAGCGCTTTATCTCTGGGCTACGTCCCGCCCCTGAAATAAATGAAGTGTCTACGTCAATAACCTATGATGTTCAAAGACATAGTATTATAACGGTCATGCATGTCAAGGTCATAATGGTACACTAAATTAAAAACCTATAATTGTGGTAAGCCATTAAAAGTAGTTGGTAAATTGTGCTGTCGTAGGCAAATATTTACAGCGCTTGCACTTGCAGTTATATTATTGGTAGAACTGCGGCAACCGGGTCATCACCTAGGAGCAGCAAATCGTATGCATGTTTAAATCGATAACGTTATTGTAAGATGAAATCATAAATAACGATGTTCTCGCCAACGGGTGTCTAAGAAACGTAATTTCTCAGATTACAAGTGAATTCTGCATATCATCAAAGCCACATGGCGAGAAACAAGAAATTACGGGATGTTATTTTTACTAAAATTGCTTTTGCGTGTAACCAAAAATTAAACAAACATATCTGAAGGAAATCACAGTACATGCAGAAGACAAATTTCAAATTGATGATCTATTCCAAATGATTAAATATCACAAATAGACATTATTGATTGCAGTTTCAAATGTTACGAATACAGATTCCAAATCAAGTCCGATTTAATACATAGATAAGCAGTGCGCATCCAAGATTTATAGGGTGGGAGTCCACACAATTCTAAAAAGGGCAAATTTGCCACTAGTAAGCTTCCAAAGGGAACGATATCTGTAAGAGAAAGGAAGGAAATGTTTTATTTAACGACACACTCAACACATTTTATGTACGGTTATATGGCGTCGGACAAATGGTTGTGGACCACACAGATATTGAAAAAGAAAACCCGCTGTCGCCACTTCATGGGCAACTCTTTTCGATTAGCAGCGAAGGTACTTTTATATGAACCTCCCACAGACAGGATAGTACATACGACGGCCTTTGTTACACCAGTTGTGGAGCACTGTCTGGAAGGAGCTGTAAGAGAGTTCAATGAAATACTTCCCTAGAATATATTCTAAAGTAGAGTTGCCTAGAGACACGTTTTTAGGTCAATTTACTGTTCTATATTGTAGATAATGATTTGTTTTATAAACGGGCGGGTGTGAGTGTCTCGAGACTCTTGTGAACCCCGCTTTTTGATCCGCCAATGATAACTTAAGTCGGATTATGACATTGGTCAGATAGGCCTTGGAGGGATCTAACACCAGGAGAATCTAGTCATGTTTTCTTTCAATATATTTTTCAGGGGAGCATGACGCGACCCCCTCCCCTTATAAACGTCGCTCACTACAGTTTCGACCACCACCCCTGCTAAACTTCCTACACACGCGCCTGGATTCCTATTCTGTATATAATTGGATTAGAAAGATCAGTGTATAGACAATTAAATAGATATGTAGATTATTGCGTTGATAATCTGTCCCTCTTATAATACTCGCTCGTATTTTTAAAATGACGTAATCTCACAATTCCGTTCCAACCAGTGGTCCACAACTGGTTCACCAAAGGCTGTGGTATGTACTATCCTGTCTGTGGGAAAGTGCATATAAAAGACCCATTGCTGCTTATCGGAAAGAGTAGCCTATGTGGCGGCAGCGGGTTTCCTCTAAAAATATGTCAGAATGACTATATGTTTAACGTCCAATAGCCGATGATAAGATAAAAATCAATGTGCTTTAGATAAAACAAACTTTACTTTTAGTCTCACAAAGTTTAAATGCGTTCTGCTCCAGATATGCAATTAATCTAATTATATTCCGAAACGTCTTCGCTAGCAGCTTCAGTGCTTCATGACAGCCGTACAAAATTTGATCATTTGTTCTATTTTCAGAATAGAATGCGGCAGAATAATTGCGTTGAGGTTTGAAAAATCTAAACTAGTTGTTATCGTCGAAATATCTGCGCGCGATCTCTCGCTTTATTCGACGTATTGTGTCATTATTCTCAAGGCCAGGAGATCTATACTGTCAATTTGTATCAATTACAGACTTTCTAACCAGTGACATAAAAAAATTCTTCAGAAAATATCTCATTAGCTCTTAGAGCTGCTGGTCCAGGAGCACTTGGCGCCTCTGTATTAACAAGACCACACGTGTTTTTCAGCCACCAGGTGGCGCCACAATACAACTCTGCTGACGTAAACTAACAGGACCATCATCCGCTTTCAAGGGGCGCTGGATTGGTTGATATGTTTATGACGCCCATTTGAACTTTGTTTAAACAGAACTTGCCTTGCTACTGGGAATATTATGATTTGAGATCTGGACAATAAATCAATGTATAATCCCACACCATGTTTCTGTGTACGTTAACACACATACCTAGCAGCTATAAAGACGAAATCTGGTGTTTTTGGGGCCCCATGAGTCGCTGAAGTAATAACAAAACTGAGTCAATATTAAACAGGTATTCGCATGCTACTGCTGAAAGCCACACAAATCGCAACCTGTTAGAAATCTGTGTTTCTTCAGAAAATTGAATCTGTAATTTGGACGTGTCAGAAAATGACCACCAGGAAGGTCACCTTGAACAAAGTTACATCTGTAACTCGGACGTGTCTAGCATGTACAGATAATACGTTTGTAAGCTTTTAAAATTTGAAAGTTTAAAATTTAGTTTTCTTTAACGACTCCACTAGAGCACATTGATTTATTGCACATCAAACATTTGGTAATTTTGACATATAGTCTTAGAGAGGAAACCCGCTACATTTTTTCATTAGTAGCAAGAGCTCTTTTATATGCACCATCACACAGAAAGGATAGTACATACCACAGCCTTTGATATACCAGTTGTGGTGCACTGGCTGAAATGAAATATGGTATTGATCCTAGACCGACAGCCAATCAAGCCAGCGCTTTACCGCTGGCCTACGTCCCGTCCCTTAAAATGTGACAGCTAATATAGCAATATAACGACGCTGAATTTGCAGTCTACATCTGCAATCTGCTTCTGCAAACAAGAATATTTTTGCTCCACTTTTAAATTTATGCTTTTGTGATATTCTTTAAAAAGTCATTTTAAAATCAAATGAATGCATTCTATCCAAAAATGAAAGTAAATGAGGAAAATAACGATGCTAATAGTCCTCTAGCTGTTAAAGATAAACACAGAGATATATTTTTAACTGGGTAAAGGTGTATGCTGTTACGAAACAGAACCCGCCAGCTGACAATTCGAAAACACACTTAACAAAAATTCTAGCACAACAACTTACTTTGTTTTGTTTATTTGAGAAACACCTTTTGGTGAACTGGTTTCTATATATATATATCGACTAAGGTCATTCCTATATTCCAGGAATCACCTTAGTCGATATATATATATATATATATATGTGTGTGTGTGTGTGTGTGTGTGTGTGCGTGTGTGTGTGTGTATATATATATATATATATATATATGTATGTATGTATATATATATATATTTATATATATATATAATAACTTTTATATATAATGTTTTTGCCATATATATATATGTGTGTGTGTGTATATATATATATATATATATATATATACAAGTATTCTTGCACTGCACTGCAAGATTGCAAAGTTGCGAGACTTTAGTGAATTAGATCTAGCATGTAAGCCCAATCCTCGCTCATCACTATTCGACTATTAAAATAATAATAAATGTGCCCAGGACTGTGTGCTTGAACATTAGATGGAGATAGGCACGAAATCAAGTTAAACCAAACTACAACACTAAGTCATGTATCGTCTGGCATGAGTTCAGCCAGACCGAGCAGAAAAACGTCCGCTAGACTGGTTTATGCGCTTCACGCTAAACCAAAATGGCCACATCGGCAACCAATCAAATATGTTCGCGAACGTTAGTGAAACGTTAGCTGGCTACACTGAACCTGGGGCAGAATTGAACGTGCTTACAGGCGGTCACAGTATATAATAGATTCTTCGCTGTTTACATGTAGCTATGTGTTATCCTGTTAGTTGGAAATTGCATATATATATATATATATATATATATATATATATATATATATATATATATATATATATATATATATATCCTGTTAGTTGGAAATTGCATATATATATATATATATATATATATATATATATATATATATATATATATATATATATATATATATATGTATGCAATTTCCAACTAACAGGATAATACATAATATACCGTCTTTGATATACCATCCATGGAACTCTGTTTCCAAACACAATAATGATGAAGGAAATGTTGAGAAGAATTCCGCAGAAACATCTAAAATATCTCACAACACTTTTCGTTGCGCAAGTTGAGTAGCGTTCTTACGAACAGGAACCAACTGTTTGGCTTCGCATTTCCAATTTTCTAATTTTACACGGGGTGATGTAAAGAGATGTATTGATATTGTTGCTCTTTTAAAGCTTCGGACTTCTTCTTTTTTTAATTTTGCATTTTAAAAATAACCTGCTAAAATAGACATGGCCGAAAGATGATGGATGTACCTACAATATATTTTTGTTTTGGAACTCCCTAGCCTCGTTCCTTATCTTTGTCTTTGAACATGCTGGTAAGTCGGTCAGAAATTTTGAGTGATTTGACAAAGTTGTACTGAATATAGTGTAACGTAAGTAAAGATCCGACCTGTATTCAATGAATGAATAAATGTTTAACGACAACCCAGTACAAATGTATATATATATATATTCGTATACTGACGGAAAACACAAACGCAAGTTCAGTTTTGGTAATATAACTTTGTTATCCTTATACCAAATGTAATAACATTTGACCTGATTGTACTTTCTAAAGAAACTTTGGTTAAAATTGGGTCAACCGTGAGCACGTGCGAAGCTGCATGCTTGTTACCGATTTGTCAAGAAAGCGTGCATCCGGGCCACTGACATGTGCTATGGACTTGGAACACCAGAACAATGCACATCGAGTGCACAACCATAAGCATATGAGACAGGGGCAAGGGGGGGGGGGGGGGGGGCAGTGCTGGAGCCAAACATCAAATTCGGGCAAACATTATACAGATATTCGGGAAAAATGTGTTGGACTGAGACTTTTTAACTTTGTAATTCCATCATTCTACCTGCAATATTAGTTGTAATGTAGTGATTCGTTTGCAACCCTATATAGCTGTTTGGTAGTAATGCTAATATGAACAAATGTTGTTATCTATATTCGGGCATTTTTGTTTTAATTCGGGCAAAAGCCAGCCTGACCCCCTAAACCAATGGGAGCCCATACGTCTATATGCAACACGACTGAAAAGCAAAATGCTGTGAATGTTACAAGTTGATAGGGGTATGGCTAATGCTCTTATGCAGGGGCAAACGCAACGTCGAGTCGCCCAGCAGTTTGTGGTACACGAGTCAACGATAGCTTGTTTAGTGGGGCGTCTCTGAGTCACAGGAAGATAGCTGACTATCCCAAGAGCTTAGATTGTAAGCCCCATGCATGTGGTTGAGTTAAAGAGCGTCCTTTTTATGGATGCCTCAATAGCTCAGAGCGCATCGTGGTTAGTCTGTAATTTGCGGGCGATTCGGTGCCACAGGTTCGATCCCCAGCAACGGAATCGGACAATTTGTGAGGCCAGAAAGGATTTAATTATCCCCTGCGCCAGTCAGTTAATATCTATGTATGTAACAGTCAACCTCGACATACATAAAATATATATTTATTCATACATAAATACATACTAGCCAGTGCCAGGTCTGCCCACTGTTTCATGCATGTAAGCGGGATCGACCGCGTAGATTGTAGGCCCCATTCATGTGGTTGAGTTAAAGAGCATCCTTTTTATGGATGCCTCAATAGCTAAGAGCGCATCGTGGTTAGTCTGGAATCTGCGGGTGATTCGGTGCCACAGGTTCGAGTCCCAGCAACGGCATTGGACAATTTGTGAGGCCACAAAGGATTTAATTATCCCCTGCGCCAGTGCGTTAATATCTATGTATGTAACAGTCAACCTCGACATACATACAATATATAGATATTCATACATACATACATACATCACACACACACACACGTTTATAATAGCTAGTGCCAGGTTTGCCCAGTTTCATGCACGTAAGCGGGATCGACCGCGTAGCTTGTGGGCCCCATGCATATGGTTCAGTTAAAGAGCATTATTTTTAATGATGACTCGATAGCAGAGAACGTATCGTGGCAAGTCTACAAGATACTGGCGATTCATTGCCACGGGTTTGAATCCCAGCAACAGCGTGAGATAATTTGTGAGGCTAGAAAGGATTTAATTATCCCCTGTGTCAGTGCGTTAATGTCTATGTATGTAATAGTCAAACCTGACATACATACAATATATAGATATTCATACATCAATACATACATGTATAGATTTCTTCCAATCTTACTTCCCAGTGGTCGTTGTTGGAACAGCCTTTGTGTACTATTTTAACCATTTTTAAATGATTACTTAATGCTGCAACCTCAATTTTATTCAACAATTTAGAATGTGTTCGCAATGTTTCGATTATACGTCCAGTGTCACACAGCCATTTGAGAGAGCACCCGTTGTAGATCGCTGGAGATCATGTTTTCTCCACGATGATGACTCGGTCGCCACAGCCATAACCTTCAATAAACTAAGCAGGACCGAAATTGATTGCTTTCTGACGTATAAGTTAACACGAGACGCGTGAGTGCTGTAAATACGTTTTGGCAGGAAAAGATGTTTAAATTGTTGGTGGTGGGGTGTTTTGTTTTTTAGTTGTTATGATTTTGTTTTATGTTTTGTTTTTTGTGTTTTTGTTTGTTTGTTGTTGTGGGTTTTTTTTTAACAATATGTTGTAAGATAAAATATATCCCACGGCCACTCATGTAGCATTCTCTGTATCACCGTACTGAAAACGTGACGTATCTAAGCTGTTTAACTGTACACTACACTAAAACATGGCGAACAGATTATATTTGTCTATAATAGCGAAAAATCACGAGTTTATTTAAAATAGTTTGGGCTATGGTATTATTAAACATTAGTAAACGTTGATACATGCATATGTATGTAGTAAGTACTGTGTTCCTAAGACATGCTTACATTAATTCGACTATGTCTTGTGCAGATATATACGTTTGCTAAAGTTAACATTTTTTCTCTCAACTTTTTAGGATGGCCGGTCTCGAATATTGTCCGTGTTCCACAAGTATTCCAAAAAGGAATAGGTGATCTTCCGCAACTTCTACTTAAGGATTTACGGTAAATAATCGCCTTCATGAGCTAAAATTAAAATCTAAAATAATAGCCACCTGGTGTTTCACTGTTGTTTGGTGCTGTTT
>NC_054701.1:27388673-27486173 GCF_016097555.1 Gigantopelta aegis | reverse complement strand
TGGCAGAAGATTTGGTTGTCACAGCAAGACAACTGGTTACGACGAGATTATCAAAACAGCAGTTGTGCTTGTATTTTGTATTAGAAAAGGCTTCGGTGGCGCAGTGGTTAAGCCATCGGACTACAGGCTGGTAGGTACAGGGTTCGCAGCCTGGTACAGGCTCCAACCCAGAGCAAGTTCTTAATGGCTCAGTGGGTAGATGTAAGACCACTACACCCTCTTCTCTCTCACTAACCAACTAACAACTAACCTACTGTCCTTGACAGCCCAGATAGCTGATCGTGCTTGAACCTTAATTGGATATAAGCCCAAAATGAGCTGAAATGAAATGTATTAGAAAACGATGTTATAAGATGCGGAGGTTGAAGTCGTAAATAAAAGTGATTTGATAATGGGTGAAGACAAAATCTACTCACTGATAATTGACATGTTCTTTCATTTCAACATATTTTCGTACTTATATCCATTAAGCTTCAAGCATGCTGTCCTGGGCACACACCTCAGCTATCTGGCTGTCTGTCCAGGACAGTGGGTTAGTCGTTAGTTGGTCAGGCATGTTGGCATCAAGGGTAATGAAAAGGCAGATTCTGCTGCCAAGTCTGCTTTGGATTTGCCTCATGCCAGGGTTGGTGTGCCTTATACTGATTTTAAATACTGTATTAACCGATTTATCTTTTCGACGTGAAAACATGATTGGGACGATGCGGTTGCGAACAAGCTTCATGCTATCAAGCCAGTCTTGGGATAGTGGCAGTTCTCCTATAGACAGTGCAGGAAGGATGAAATAGTCTTGTGTCGTACTCGCATCGGTCCCCTGCGCGTGCTGTAACCTCACCGTGGTGCAGGGGTGTAACATTCTGTTTGAGAATGGCCAATACAGCACAAATTGAAATTTTGAGTAAAAGTCAGTATCTATCTGTGATATTTGTATTTTTGCACAGTTCTTTACACTGTGTTTTTAATTTACATATTTTTATATTGATGTTGATCATCATTTGTTTGCATTACCATAGTCTGACACCCAATAGCCGATGTATTCTTCGTGCTGGGGTGTCGTTAAACATTCATTCATTCATTTTACTCGCATCAGTCATACATATTTGACCTATTCATTTATCTTAAAGAAAGATCCTCCACCTCAACGTGAGCATTGTCAGTGTACTTTGACGGTGCGCCACATTTTGGTGGAGTGTAAGCATCTTAAAGAAACTCGAAAAGATATATATTTGGCCAACGTAATGTGATGGAATCATTTCGATTCCATCCAGAATTTGTTTTACAATTTTTACGACATTTACTCTAAATTTTAATTTTTTTATATCTGTGATATTTGTATTTTTTGCACTGTTCTTTACACTGTGTTTTTATTTGACTCTTGAATTTTTATACTGATGTTGATCATCACTTTAGATGTGCCTTTACTATAGTTTCACACCCAATAGCCGATGTATTTTTTCTGCTGGGGTGTCGTTAAACATTCATTCATTCATTCATTCATTCATTCATTTTTGTTAGTTGGTTAGTGAGAGAGAAGATTGTGTAGTGGCCTTACACCCATTGAGCCTTAAGAACTCGCTCTGGGTTGGAGCTAGTACCGGGCTGCGAACCCTGTACCTACCAGCCTGTAGTCCGGTGGCTTAACCACTGCGCCAACGAGGCCGGTTGACATGTTCTACGCCTGGCTTTACACTGCAGTTAAATTTTCTCCACATCAAAACGTGTATACGTATTGTCTGTTACCGTCAGATGGTCTTCAGCGAAACAGAAATCAGTTGGTTGTAAAAAAAATATCGACATGTTTTAAAGTGATCGATCTCTCACCACATGCACATGTACGTTGTGGCCAGAGTAGCCGATAATCAATGAAGCAGACGACAAGTCAAGTAAATAAGACGATGACTTGCCTCGCGAGACAGTCTAAAGAATGACTAAAACTCTCAATTACAGATCGTGTTTCAATTCCGTAAAGCAGTGATTTTACAAATCTATAAAAGCTCATATTATAAACTCAGATTGTGAGTGAACATAGGCGTACGGGTTTCCATTGTTTGTAGGGGGGGGGGGTGGGGGGTGGGGGAAGGCTGATGTTTGCCTGAATTAAACGAAAATGCCCAAATCTGGATAACAACATGAGCTCCAACTGGCTGGTGTTAGATCCACATGTAATAGTGGAGCTAATTTTAATTAGATTGATTAACATTACTGCCAAACGGCTATGCAACGTTGCAAACGACTCACTATACGCATTTTTACATGGATTGCAACTAATATTTTGTGTAGAATGATGGATATACAGTGTGAAAAGGTGTCAGACAACCTCATTTTGCCTGAATAACTGGGGTTTTTGCCCGAATTTGAAGATTTGTTACTTCCAACACACACACACACACACACACACACACACACACACACACACATACACACATACATATATATATATATATATATATACACACACACATACTACACACACGCACACACACACATATATATACACACACACACACACACACACACACACACACACACACACGAACCGCGCCCGTTTTGTACACTTATTATTATGTGGGTGAATAGTGCTGCGTTTATTTCGGTAGCAGTAATTATTCGTTCTAATTTTTTATTTTAATTCTATTTTAATATTTGACTGTTGGTATAATTAATTTGAAAATAATTTTCCGTGGGCGTCGCTGTGGATTTTTTTGTTTTTTGTTGTTGTTATTTGTTTTGGGGGTTTTGGGTTTTTTTTACCCTGAGAGGTGAAGCATGTGCATGTTAGATTTTATTTATGGGATGAATTACATTTTCAACTCAGCCTCAGAAGATGATAGTGCCGGCATGAAAACTGAACGCTTGTTGTTAACTCTAACATAGTCTATGATAGATCTTGTTTTGACACGACACAATAAAACAAATCACTTTTTTATAACGGGCAAAGACATTACTTTATGCTTTTTTTGTTAACCTTACAAGTCACTACATGTAGGGTGCCAATTATTTTCTAAAATTGATATCCCCCCCCCCCCCCCCCCCCCATCAAAAAAAAAGAAAGAAAAGACAAAAGTTTGGAATAATCAATAACCTGTAATACTAGTATCGCATGGAATAAGATGGTTCCGTGTATATCGCCTATTTCATTAAACTGTTTACCCACTGCAGTATAGTAGATAACGAGAGAAAGCGGAGGGGTGGGGAGTGTCATTGCTTCTCTTTGTTGGTAAGTTGTCAGCTTCTTTTGATGTCTGTTAATGAACCTGTCTAAAGTTTCATGACATCGCAAAATAGAAGCCAAATTATGTGCTTAATTTAATGTAAATGCCATATTTGGTCCTTAAAAGAGAGTAGAAACTCGTATTTGCAAATAAATAAATATATATACACACACACACACACACACACAGACACACATACATATATATATATATATATATATATATATATATATATATAGTCCAACAATTTCAATTACCATAGTTTTAAAATATATACATGTACTTTATATCTGATGTGGGGGTTTTTGCGGGGTGAGGAGGGGTTCTCGTTTTGCGGGAGAAGAGTTGAGGATTTGTTTTGTTGTTTTTGTTAGATTTTGTTGTTATGTTATGTTTAGGTTTTTTATGGAATGTGTTGTGTGTGTGTGTGTGTGTGTGTGTGTGTGTGTGTGTGTGTGTGTGTGTGTGAATACCACCAAATCAAATGCCATAGGCAGTAGTTATATGTGGCAAAATCTTCTGCATGCAGCGTTTCGGTGAATCATATACATACACCAAGGATATAAATACTACCACCCTTCACCCTTAGAGTGAATAAAAAACAACAAAAAACGGCTTCGGTGGCGCAGTGGTTAAGCCATCGGACTACAGGCTGGTAGGTACAGGGTTCGCAGCTCGGTACAGGCTCCAACCCAGAGCGAGTTCTTAAGGGCTCAATGGGTAGGTGTAAGGCCACTACACCCTCTTCTCTCTCACTAACCACTAACCAACTAACAGCAACTACCTAGTGGTAATAACCTGGACAGACAGCCTAGATAGCTGAGGACAGCGTGCTTGAACCTTAATTGGATATAAGCACGAAAATAAGTTGAAATGAAAAAAAAAAATTGAGGATTAATCTGCAAGTTGTAGATACAACGGTAGGCGTCTATGGCTATTCTAATCCGCACAAACATTGGTATCCTATTCTTGGGAGCTCGCACATGTTTCAAACACAATAGTAACTGGTACATTGGTATTAGTTCAAATTTACTGGCCAGACGAAACAATATTTATGATTTTAAAGAGAGAGAGTTAGAGAGAGAGAGAGAGAGAGAGAGAGAGAGAGGAGAGAGAGAGAGAGAGAGAGAGAGAGATAGAGGGGAGGGAGAGAGAGAGAGAGATATACAGATAGAGAGAGAGAGAGAGAGAGAGAGAGAGAGAGAGAGAGAGAGAGAGAGAGAGAGAGAGAGAGAGAGAGAGAGAGAGAGAGAGAGAGAGAGAGAGAGAGAGAGAGAGAGAGAGAGAGAGAGAGAGAGATACAGATAGAGAGAGAGACTGACTCTCACATTTATCACCAATGGAAGGACTGGCAATCTTAACAGTAATATTAGAAATTAGGTGCATTTCATACTTTGACCCTATGAAATGCTAGTTGGTATACTGGAACCTTTAATAGTGTCTCGTTTAGATATGTACATGTGTTTGAAATAACCTAGTGGTAATAACCGTAAATTATCTTTCAGTCTGAAAAAGAAAATCTATTGAAGTGTCAATTAAAAACAAATTATTAGGCCTATTATTTTAACGAAGAAGTAGAAGAAGAAAAATTGGCTTCTGATTTTAAACTAGAAGTTCGAAAAATATTTCGGCAATGATTACAACGGCGTCGGTTCTATAAACACTGGATCAAGGATAAGCTGCGTGGAAATACGCCGCCAGGTTATGACGCAAGCGTACGTTGTGTAAGCTGGGTGTTTTTGAGGAGAGAAATAAACGGAACAGCTGTTGAAAACAAAAACTGTTAACTGACAAGCTTACATACAGTAAGCGGACCCTTCAGTCAAATACGGCGGAAGTTAAAAAAAAAGGAAGTAAAAACAAGAAAAGAAAGAAAAGTGAAAGTAGTCGTTTTCAAAAATTGTCTTTATTTTTTATGTTTTGGGCCTATAGGCTATATACGCTCATAGAATACCTCTAAATAATAAATGATTTTTTGTAATTGAAATATGTTACTCTATATTCAAATTTCACCATTTCCTTATTAAGAAACCCAGGCATGTGTTATTTCCACTAGACAGTGCTAGTATTTTGTTTACGTAACAAACCTATGTTGTTGCCATAAGATACTAAAAAATTAGTATAATAAAAAAAACCCACAAAACCCCAGAAAACGAACGTAAAAACTATAGACCCATAAAGCTCTTATGTTATTCCAGTTTAGTTATTACCGGATATCTTGTTTCGATAAAAACCTATGTTGTTCCTATTTCACATTGGAAAAAATAAACTTCGTTGTTTTCACACAACAAAAAATCAGTATTTTATCTTCACAGGAAACCTGCATTTTGTTCCTGCGTCAGACATATGGTTAAGGACCACACAGATATTATGAGAGGAAACCCGCTGTCGCCACTTCATTGGCTACTCTTTTTCGATTAGCAGCAAGGGATCTTTTATATGCACCATCCCACAGACAGGGTAGTACATACCACGGCCTTTGATATACCAGTCGTGGTGCACTGGCTGGAAGGAGAAATAGCCCAATGGGCCTACCGACGGGGATCGATCCCACACCGACCGCGCATCGAGCGAGCGCTTTACCACTGGGCTACGTTGACTTGTAGAATGCAAGAAATTGCATTTCAGGACATCTAGTTTTCAAACGATTACGGGGATCATACCCCCGAACCCCCTAGATATTTTGCTTTGCGCACTCGATCTCAGTCAGCCCCCCCCCCCCCCCCCCCCCCCCACCCACACACACACACACACCCAATGTCTAAATGTGTGCCTGCTGTTTCTACATCAACTTATAGATGTTTCCAAGTTTTCATAACAATCAGAACATAAGAACATAGTGGCTACTCCTTACCACAACATAGAATAACACATGGGAAAACCTTTTACATTTAAAATACTTCTGTAATCATAATGTATGAATGATGTAATAGTCACATTATTATAAGTTAATCACAATATGACATGTGTTACCGGCCTCGGTCACGTAATGGTTGAGCCGTTGTTGGCCTTAAGGCGATGCCACATGATACAATCGAGTGCTTGGTACGAAAATAGCCGATTGCATAGCGACCGATGATTCGGATAAAATCGTAATGTTTGTCTTGTCACAATCAGCTATACTCGTAGTTATTATCGTATGAGGCACTTGTCTCGTATGAAGTCGCCTTTAAGGCTGATTTAAAAGTTTTGGCGTCGCATCCCAGTACCGGTACGGTACGAGTG
Source organism: Gigantopelta aegis (assembly GCF_016097555.1). Classification (NCBI taxonomy): domain Eukaryota; kingdom Metazoa; phylum Mollusca; class Gastropoda; order Neomphalida; family Peltospiridae; genus Gigantopelta; species Gigantopelta aegis. The sequence continues at coordinate 27,479,736 of NC_054701.1, read as the reverse complement.
TCTCATACGAAAATAGCCGACTGTTGACTTGTCACAATCGGTTATTATCGTGGCTATTCTCGTACGGAGCACTCATACCGTATGGCTCGGTTCAAGACCACTAAAAATCAACCCCTGTTATGGACAGACACATCAAACAGCTAACATGTTTGCCCACGAAAACGTAGTTGAACGTTAGTTGAATATGGGCACGAAAATCAAGTATAAATGAATGAAAAAAAAAAAAACTGCCTCCGCAGAATAACACAGGTTTCTTGAATGCAAAACATGGGTATCTTGTTGGAAGAACATATAATTTTTTTATGGAAACCAGATACTTTCTTCCGTGAACAAGATAAAAATAAAATGCTGGTCAATTTACGAAAAGTAGCTTTAAATGTAGTGGATCGAAAGAAGGCAATCGTTCTAATGGAAACCACTAATTGATTTAGCTTAAACGATTAGCTTGGCGGGAAATTGGGTTTCAAGCAGACGACATGACAATGAATTAAAGAAACCGTTGCTGAACCGCCACTGAAGGTGACATGGCATATATTTTATCTGACGTAATTGTGACAAAACAAAAAGAAACAAAAAAATATAATCAAGGGAAAAAACCCTCACTACAAACAAGCAAAAATCATCACAATGGAAATAATTTTAATACTAAGCACCCATAGTTTTATTTTCATTATTAAAATATACTTCGCCCTCTAAATAATTTAAGCAATATTTCAATAAAATAGCCTACTTACAATTCTTTGCTTGAAATATTGTTTTATGCACATCCATGGGTGCATTTAGACGTCCGGTTGTTTACAAAAGCTGTAGAAACATTTTTGGGGCTCATCCTGGAGGTTGCTATATGATGGCAGTCCTCCTACACACGGATTTGAAACCATATATCACGGTAAAGATCAGCTCTCTTTTGTAAGATAAAGCACCTAACAGTGTGTCATGGCTGCATGCCCTCACTACTCTATCATGCTCTTTTGGAATCAGCCTTGTGCACAGATACGATATTCAATATACTAATGGAAGATTCATAACCATGATGTATGTTATATTATATTGTCTTGCTGTATTACTGGCGAGTAAATTAACGTATATTATCGTCAGGTTCTGTGGAATAATAAGATCTTTAAAATACATTTCTTTACGACCAACAATAATGAAAAACAAACAAGAACAAGAACAAAAAACAACAATTGATTTTAAAATATTTATTGCCGTGAAATGTCTTTTGAGACTGACAAACAGACAAAAAGCCTACATTAAATATATCCTACGTAAAAATATACCATTGTATTTATTTATCAAGATGACAAAATTTTTAAAAGCAAACAAAACAAAAAAAACAAAAAAAAAGTGAAAAAAACAACAAAAGGTAATACTTTAAATCTGAAAGAATGAATGAATTAATGTTTAACGACACCCCAGCACACAAAAAAACCCACACCGACTATTGGGTGTCAAATAAGGGTAAGTATATAAATATGATTATTTAAATTAAAAATAAAAGTTATATCATTGTGTGAAAACAGTGTAAAGAGGTGTGAAATTTTTTCTAATTTCTACCTAACAAAAAACGCAGAGTTTGCTTTGTTTAACGACACCATTAGAACACATTGATTTATTAATCATCGGCTATTGGATGTCAAACATATGGTCATTCTGACAAACAGACTTCAGAGAAAAAAAATAAAAAAAAATAGGGCGAGACGTAGCCCAGTGGTACAGCGCTCGCTTGATGCGCGGTCGGTTTGGGATCGATCCCCGTCAAAGGGTTCATTGGGCTATTTCTCGTTCCAGCCAGTGAACCACGACTGGTACATCAAAGGCCGTGGTATGTGCTATCCTGTCTATGGGATGGTGCATATAAAAGATCCCTTGCTATTAATCGAAAAGAGTAGCCCATGAAGTGGCGACAGCGGGTTTCCTCTCTCAATATCTGTGTGGTCCTTAACCATATGTCCGACGCCATATAACCGTAAATAAAATGTGTTGAGTGCGTCGTTAAATAAAACATTTCCTTTCCTTTCAGAAAAAAATCCGCTTTATTCTTTTTAGTAGTAGAAAGGGATCTTTTATATTTTCCAACAGACGGGACGCATTTAAAACGGAGTTTGATATATCAATCGTCTGGCACTGATTGGGATGAGGAAACCCTAATTATTTAGAGAAGAAAGTGAAATAATGAATGGTAAATTAATCTCATTTCATTACTAATAATGTTTTGAATGAGTTGAATTCAGAAGTATTTTCTTGGACACTAAATAATAAACTGTTACAGCTAAGATATTGATAATTTAATATGAAAAATGTATGCCTTCACCGCCAACCCTGTGTAGTCGTAACTCTAACACCACAATGTACTACCTCTGACTGCTTGCTTTTTTCTATGATGTATGATTCTGTTTATACACTATTACAGTAGGCTAATAACCAATATATATATATATATTATCTCTGTAGTTATTATGATAGCAAGATAAGAACATATGGAATTGATTAGCATACACAGCGTATATCCAAAACAACAACAACAACTTGGAACAAAAACAAAAGTAAAACGTCCACGGTGAATGACTTCCGTGCGTAGCCTATAAGAGATGACAATACTTTGTTTTCTCTCAATGGACTCTCGGGGTTATTTCCCATTCTAAGTGATGTTTTTTCTACTGGTACATCAAAGGCTCAAATAAGTGCTGCAGCGGGCAATTGAGCTAGTACTACGAGACGTCAGTTCTGCTTAAGTACGCTTCTGTGACTCTCCATCTCCCACAAGTTGGCACAACTCTCGAGGCAATGATACGCGGTTTCGGTCAGTATGTGTTGATGTCTCATGTGGTACACAATAAACGGGCTCCACTGCCACCGTCACCATTGACTGTGATGATCAGAGGATATAAGAATGAAGAGGAAGATGTGGGAGGAAGGGGCCCAACCCCCCACCCCACCCTATTTTTAAAACCAAATTCAAATTTCAAATTCTTCATTGCTTTAAGTTTTTACAACTTGTCAGCATTATACAAACATAAATATAAAATAAATAATGTACAGAATAATGGTGGAGAGTGATTTACCTTATTGAATACATAATATATACGTACGTACAAACATACATACATACATACATATATATATATATATATATATATATATATATATATATATATATATATATATATATATACATACATACATACATACATACATGCATACATATGGATACCTCAATAGTTCGGAGCGCATCGTGGTTAGTCTGCAATTTGCGGGCGATTCGGTGCCACAGGTTCGAGTCCCAGCAACGGCATGGGACAATTTGTGAGGTCAGAACAGATTTAATTATACCCCCCCCCCCCCCCCCCCCCCCCCTGCACCAGTGCGTTAATATCTATATGTGTAACAGTCAACCTCGACATGCATACAGTATATAAATATTCATACATATATATACATACACACACGCACATACATATACACACACATACACACACACACACACACACACACGTTTGTATATATATATATATATATATATATATATATATATATATATATACACACACAAACACACGCACACATACACACGCACACACACACACACACACACACACACACAAAACACACAAAACACAAAACCGATATTAAAGAGTTTACCTCTCAGATTTATTTGGCCTTCAGATCTGCCTTGTGTTCATTGACAGTGAGCGATGCTAACGTTCGCGAATCATTTGACTGGTTCCCTATATACTCGTTTATTTTAACGTCAAGCATATAAACCAGTCTTGCGAACGTTTTTTTTTTCTGCCCGGTTTGGCTGAACTCGGCCCAGTTTATCCATTAGGTCAGTTCACTTGCCAGTTCTGGTTATCCTTAGGTCAGTTCACTCGTCAGGTCAATTTACTCGTCAACTTAGAACTACAGTGGCAATGTGCTCGTTCATCACTACTCAATAATATATAGATGTCATCTCGGTAACCGATGATGTCATATTACGTGATATATCTGGCTTGCGTCGTTCTCCCTATATCGGTAAATGGGCGTGTTGCTTACAACCTTACAGTAACTCGACCATAAGTTACGATAAGCTGATAAAAGAGAATTCATCTCGTTCATAATTTAGATACAGCTACACTGAAATGATTTCTTTTTTTTTTTTTTTTTTGCCTTTTTTCTTTTAAAAAGTTTGAAAATTTTTATGGTAGAGATTCAGACAATTTTAAAATTGAAATAAATTACTGACTACTATGATGTTATATGCAATACTTTATTTTGACGTTGTACATGCATTTTCATTATTTCAGGAAATTAACGGACTTGACAACTAATAGAGGACATTTTTAGAGAAGGGTCACAATAATGTGTTAAGATTTAAGATTAATGCTAAGCGCAGTTAAGTATATATATATATATCACTAGTTATTTAATCATTTTAATACAACATAAAAGTGAAGTAGATTGTAGTGTCTTATAAGTGCTAACTAAAATATCACTATTGTCCTGTTCAATTATTTAAAAAATAAAATGAAGTTTCTTTTATTTAACGACGCCACTAGAGCACATTGATTTTTTATCTTATCATCGGCTATTGGACGTCAAACATATGGTCATTCTGACACTGTTTTTTAGAGGAAACCCGCTGTCGCCACATAGGCTACTCTTTTACGACAGGCAGCAAGGGATCTTTTATTTGCGCTTCCCACAGGCAGGATAGCACAAACCATGGCCTTTGTTGAACCAGTTATGGATCACTGGTCGGTGCAAGTGGTTTACACCTACCCACTGAGCCTTGCGGAGCACTCACTCAAGGTTTTGAGTCGGTATCTGGATTAAAAATCTCATGCCTCGACTGGGATCCGAACCCAGTACCTACCAGCCTGTAGACCGATCGCCTAACCACGACGCCACCGAGGCCGGTTCAATTATTTAAAGCCAAACTTTTATGTTAATATTTCATTTAATTCGTATTTGGTATTATTTTTCTTTACTTACTAGTAAAAACAAACCCAAAACTCTATCCAAGATTTATATGCGGGATTTAGCTCAGTCGGTTGAGTGCTTGAGGCGCAGGATCGAACCACCTCGGTGGATCCATTCAACTGATTGTTTTTTTTTCGTTCACACCAGTGCACCACGACTGGTATATCAAAGGCCGTGGTATGTGCTTTCCTGTCTGTGGGGAAGTGCACATAAAAGATCCCTTGCTGCTAATGGAAAAAAAATGTAGCGGGTTTTCTCTGATGACTACATGTCAGAATTATCAAATGTTTGACATCCAATAACCGATAATTAATTAATCAATGTACTCTAGTTGTGTTGTTACACAAAACAAACTTTAGCTACATTTTTTTATGAAGCATTATGTATGTCATTTGTTGGGGTCTGGGTTTGGTTTTCATGAATATATGTAAAGAAAACAATACTAAATAGGAATTAAATGCAATACTAGCAACAGCAACAACAAAAAAAACCACTTTAAATAATTGAACAGGATAGTAGTGATATCGGTAAAGAGTGAGAGCTGATATTTTTTTCAAGATCTTCAACCTACACCACAAAGGTTGGTCTAAAACGTGCCAGAAAAGTTTACTTCAATATACACTTTTGCTGATTTTACTTAGTTCATAAAAAAAACCCCCTCTCTCCGTATGGTTAGATTTAGATCATGTCCTATGTTAAAAGTTGAAGGCCTTGTATTTGGAAGAACATTTTGCAAACATGGACGTCTGGATACATCTGACCAGTCTCATTTCCTATGGAGGTCTGAACGTGGCGCCATGGTGCTTTCCTCACTCGGTCTTATTTTCGATCTAGTCGACAAATCATTAATGGCATGAACGTCAGATCCGAGCTCGATAGACAGAATCAGCTTTCATTAGAAGTAGACTTGATACCGCCCGGCACGATGTTGAATCATAAACCCACTGTACTCGACATATCCGGTAAGTGGAGAGAGAGAGAGAGAGAGAGAGAGAGAGAGAGAGAGAGAGAGAGAGAGAGAGAGAGAGAGAGAGAGAGAGAGAGAGAGAGAGAGAGACAGACAGACAGACAGACAGACAGATAAAGAGATAGAGAGGCAGAGAGAGAGACAGAGACAGACAGACATATAGAGACAGACAGAGACAGAGAGAGAGAGAGAGAGAGAGAGAGAGAGAGAGAGACAGACAGACAGACAGACAGACAGAGACAGAGAGACAGAATCAGCTTTCATTTAGAAGTAGACTTGATACCGCCCGGCACGATGTTGAATCATGAACCCACTGTACTCGACATGTCCGGTAAGTGAGAGGGAGGGAGGGAGATAGGGAGGGAGAGACAGAGACAGACAGAGACAGACAGACAGATACAGACTGTCAAACGCTGGTTAGCATCTTGGCAGTTTTAGTGCAGCAGGCAAAGAATGTGCATATGGCGGCCATGAACATCAAATAGTAACTTGTGATTTCACACATATTGTAAAATTGTGACATTAGTTAATATAAGCTACCGAATAGTAGCAAGGGATCATTTGTATGTACAAGTATTACCCTTATAGACAGAGCATTACATACCACCCCTTTGATATACCAGTCATGAAAAGGGAAATAATCCAGCTGAGTGGGATCAATCCTATGACTTATTGCACCCAAGGCAGACGCTCTATCCGATGAACTATATTCCCTTCTATATACCAAGAAGCGGCTAGACGTAGACCAGTGGTAAAGCGCTCGTCTGATGCGCGGTCGGTCTAGGATCCATCCCCGTCGGTGAGCCTATTGTGTTATTTCTCGTCCCAGCCAGCGCACCACTGTATGTGCTATCGTGTCTGTGGGATGGTGCATATAAAAGATCCCTTGCTACTAATGGAAAAATGTAGCGGGTTTCCTCTCTAAGACTATATGTCAGAATTACCAAATATTTGACATCCAATAACTGATGATTAATAAATCAATGTGCTCTAGTGGTGTCGTTAAACAAAATAAACTTCTTCTTCTTCGACTACTAGGAAGGAACTGAACTGATATGCCTTCGACCGGACGCTATCCAGCTGCTTCAAGATGGCCATGTGAATCCCATGGCACGTGTCGGTTAAAGATCTTTCGACTTTACGCTAGATATATATACTACTCAAAAGAATTTAAGGGTCAGACGATATTTTCGACATTATTTTCTGAATGTCAATTATATTAGCTAGACCATAATGTCACGCATGGTATTGTTCCATTTTGACGAAAGTGGGTCTAAGCAACCCATAAATGAATTAAAATCCACTGTCATTGACACTGTCGACTAGTTCTAATGGCGAAAACATGCTTACATTTGCACGTAAATTAGGGCGAAAGCGAAAGGACTGCTAAGTGCCCATAACTTGCTTTTTCACAAAACGCTTCATTTGCACGCTTTGCACGTGTATTCCATGTTCCCAATGCTGAATTTCCGTATAATTGGAGCTTGCGTTCGTGTACGGTGCACACTCCAAATTCGACAATGGTATGACTTCAACTGACTATCGAAGATCGAGGAAGGGCTATTGCTTGGCTTCAGGATGGCAATACGCAAAGAAATGTTGCTCTGAGACTTGGTGTCAGTCAGAGTGTCGTTGGCCGACTGTGGCAACGGTACCAAGCAACGAATTCTGTTCGAAATCGTCCACGTTCGAGAAGACCCCGAAGCACTAGAAATAGAGAGGACCGCTACATCACCAATATGGCTCTACGTCAACGCACAACCACTGCACGCCGATTACGTGACAATCTGCGGACTGCGACTGGAACTCGAGTGCCTGATCAAACCATACGCAATCGTCTGAGAGCCAATAATCTACGCTGCCGTCGCCAGGCTGTTCGACCACCACTCCTACCACGTCACAGAACGGCCAGACGTCACTGGTGCACGCTTCATCTGCGGTGGCAACGTGTTCAGTGGGGTCGAGTGATGTTCACTGATGAGTCCAGGTTTAGTCTCCAGTTCAACGACGGTCGGGTTCGTGTCTACAGACGTCCTGGGGAGCGCTTCGCTGACGTTAACGTTAGACAACGTCACCGGTTCGGTAGTGGCAGCGTCATGGTGTGGGGCGGCATCTCTATCCACCACAGGACCCCCCTCTATGTGGTGGATGGCAATCTGAATGGAATCCGCTGTCTGAATGAGATTATCCGGCCGTTGGTTCTCCCAGGCCTTCAGCAGATTGGCGGCGGGGCAGTTCTGCAGGATGACAATGTCAGACCCCACCGCGCCAGGGTGGTAACGGACTTTCTCCGACAACAAGGTATCGCCAGGATGGATTGGCCAGCATATTCGCCTGACTTGGCCCCAATAGAGCACGCCTGGGACGAATTAGGCAGGAGAGTTCGGGATAACCATGCCCCTCCGGCCAACCTTCATGATCTGGGTCAACTTCTTATGGCAGAGTGGCAGGCCATTCCCCAAGAGTTCTTCAGACGTCTGATCAACAGCATGAGGCAACGATGTGTCGAGTGTATTCGCGCCAGGGGTGGATTCACACACTATTAAACGAATGTTCTAATGTGTAAAATCCATGTTTGACAACCTTCAACGTTGACAGCATGTCATGTGACTTTCTTGTATACAGTGACGTTTATTTGTGTTTTTTTGTAAATATGGAACAATAAAAAAAAAAATTGGTGTAGTTTACATCATCAATCTAATACACTCTGAAACTTATTTGGTTATACATTTTTGACCCTTAAATTCTTTTGATATATATATAGATAGTCGGGCGGCTTCCACAACGGAGGAAGCAGTGACGGAGTAAAGAGGCACCATTGTTAATGTAGTAACCACCTTTATAAGGCTGGTTTCTCTTTCATATAAGACGATAAATGTAGTGAAAAACTAAATAATGGTAGGCGTGGACATTGAGAGTGTGCATGAAAGCTTTATTCTCACTGCATAATGCTTTTCATGTTGTTTTTTTTGTTTTTTTAAATATAGGCACACCGCTCCCCCATTGGTTGAATTTGATTTTTTTTTTTAACACGTTTATTATCCCAGAAATATAGTATTGTCATGGATGGAGCCTTTATATCACTACCTTGCAGTCATGTTATAGCAAATGATTCTACACATATGAATGATACAAATAGTAATTATAAAAATGAATATACGAAATAGTACAATGTATTTAAAAAGAATCCATGATATATAGGGTTAAACGTGAAAAACGGAAGTAAAGAAAAACGCGTTAAAGAATAAAAAGAAAAGAAAATCAAGAAAAGAAAGTAAAGAGAAGAACGAATAAGGACGAATTATAGAATGACTTTACAGATACATGTTAGTGCATTTTGTGTTGTGATAAATACATCTAGGACAATATATTGGCATGTCTTGTTTCTAGGAATCTCGACCAATGTGCTCAATATTCATCATATTCTTAGAATTCGGTTTTTACACAGTATATATATATATATATAAATGCCAGTACATTGGTTGAATCTTGGATATGCCTTAAATGCTATCATTGTATCTTTTCTGCTCGGTCTGTTATATTTTTTAACATGCAAATAAGATAATTTTTCTTTAGTTTATTGATCCTTGTTAAAACACATTTGTCTTGATTGCTTTTCCCGTTTAGCTCATTTCTGTAATTTTAGCCAACATACTGTATTCTTGGCATTATAAAATAAATGGTTACGTTAATGTTTGCCGGAATGGAGGAGAAGGAGACTAGCCTACGCAATGAACTTATTCCTTTTTCTTTCTTTACGTATTTTTTGTTGTTGTTGTTGTTTAACGACACCACTAGAGCACATTGATTAATTAATCATCGCCTATTGGATGTCAATTCTGGTAATTCTGACACGTAGTCATCAGAGGAAACCCGCTACATTTTTTCTAATGCACAAAGGGATCTTTTATATGCACTTTCCCACAGACAAGATAGCACATACCACGGCCTTTGATATATCAGTCGTGGTGTACTAGATGGAACGTGAAATAACCCAATGGGCCCATCGACGGGGATCGATCCCAGACCGACCGTCGTCTTTTTAGTTTTAATATCGTAAGATTTAGACGTAACATTTCTGTTGAGACCAAGGATTCTCAGCTGTTCTTGTATTTGGTTTAAAAACATAACAAAATGTATGATCAGATGATTTTTGTTGCCAGTAATATTATATAGCTTCTGGTCTGTAAATATATGATCTTATTAAACATTTCTAGAACTCGTTTTTTTTACTTTAGACATTTTGAACAAAGAGTTTTTTCTGTGTTAACTATTCTAATCATGTTTTACAATCAGTGTACTCCCCAGACTCGGAATAACCGATTGCACAGCGGCGCTAGCCCAATTAGATTGGGATATTTGTGTAACATTCTTCATCGTGGTCAATTTCGTATTTGTAATCATTTCTGTAAATATTAGCGTTATCTGCCCTCTGTATTGTTTTCTTGATATTTCTTGTCAGCTGTCGATTTTACCAGACCTTTCGCCATCTGCAAGTCACGTGTTGCTGCTAAATATACATCCAAAGTGAGGCCAGCGGTTGCCCGTAATCCAAGATGGCGTCATTGCGCTAACGATTCCCTATATATATATCACTGCCGAATGACGTCAAAGTAGATTTTTCTTGGATGATGGAATATGTCAGAGTTGAAACAGGCAGATCTCGAGGAGAACGGAATACCTTTACTTGCATGTGCCTCTATCTTGCTCTTACGGCTAAATGTCAAGTCTAGCCGCATGTGAGATACAAACAAAACTCCAACCAGCCAAGTATCTTCGGCAGCGGCGTAACGCATTTTTCATGGAGGAAATATCAGATATAACGTGTAGTCCAACATGTAATAACCTTTGAAAAATGCAAATTGTTTTGAGATCAACGACTAATAATATTATGTATACTGACAGGACTTAAAGTCACAGTCCAAACAGCCTTTTAAACATGCATTTTGTTTTAAAGATCAACTGCTAATATTATTATGTATACTGATAAGACTTCAAGTCACTGTCCAAACAACCTTTAAAAATTACGCTTTGATATCAACAGCTGATATTATTATGTATACTGAATCTACTGGGCAGGGTAACAGCGGTTTCTTGCAGACCTTTTTAAAAAATCATTTTAAATACATGTATTTATAATGATGGATCATTTAGCCCATTAACTCTAGGTTTGTACCAACTTTATGTCTTCAAGTGGGTGAAACGGGATGTCAAGTTTTTCTTAAATGATAATGTTTCCCCTTTCATTGTCCCCGCCCCACCTCCATATTGAGACAATCTAGAGACATTTTGTTTTAATGAGATTAATTGTAGGTGTTCTTTGAAGGGCAGTTACAAAGTTCCATAATAACAAACAACATTTTTCATGTGAAATGTAAAGATTAAACCTTAAATTATGTGCAAACAAAAAATCACATCCAAGTACGTTCAGTTACTACTATTTATAAATGTATAATATTATATGTTATTAATGACGAATACGTGTATAAATAGCGAAATATGGCACTTGCATAGACGTCTTACAATGCAATTTTAAAGATGCAGTCTGAAGAAATAGTTTTAGGATTTAAAGTCACTGTCCCAAATTTCCAAAATGCATATGCATTTGTCAGAACTGATATTTTTTAAAATCTCAAACAACCGAAAGTATTTTATGCTGCCTAATAACAAGGTTCAGTGCCTTTAAGCTATTTTGTAGCAAATTAAAGCAATTCCATTGGAAACTTTATACAGATTGGGTTTTTTTTATACAGGCTCATATTATATTATACATACATGCACACTCGATAATCATACCGCTTGCAATGAATAATTCTACATTTATTGTACCAAAGAGAATATGAATACTGGGTTTTTTCTTTTCTTGGAAGTTGTTCATAATGAAATCTAGCTTATTAGATGAGTATGATGGCCTAGGGAAACTACTGTATACTACTCTTTTTTTATTATTATTACTTCTTCGTTATTTTTAAAAAGTGTTTTCTGACATCAAAAGAGAAAGCCACTGATTTTTTTTTTTTTACAAAAGATTTCATGTGGTTGAAATATGATTCAGAATACGCGAGCACTCTGTATTGGTAAATTCATTAACTGAACTGAAAACTTGCATGTCCTGTTCACATCAATAGCTAAATTTTACTGCATGGGATCGTCTCAACTTTCCACATGTTTGAAATTACACGTTCAACTATATAATAAGCATTCTGACAGTACTGCTAAAGGAAGAAAAAAAAACCCATATATATATATATATGTATATGTATATGTATATGCATGTGTATGTATATGTACATGTATATATGTATATGTATATATATATATATATATATATATATATATATATATATATATATATATATATGTATATGTATATATGTATATATATATATGTGTGTGTGTGTGTGTGTATATATATATATATATATATATATATATATATATATATATATGTATATATGTATATATATATATATATATGTGTGTGTGTGTGTGTATATATATATATATATATATATATATATATATATATATATATATATATGATAGGGCCCTACTGGTAGAAAACACATTTTAAAAACAAAACAAAACAAAACAAAACAAACAAACAAACAAAACAAAACAAAACCCTATCAAAACAACAACCTACCACCATCTCCATCTTTACATCTATTTCCAATAAAACACTATACCCCCAAAAACCCAAAACAAAAACAAAAACATAACAAAAACAAACAGAAAACTAACAAAACAACAACAAACATATAAACAAGCAATGAGTTTATATGGAACCTCTGTATAACAGCTAAGAACGATTATTTGAATAATAAAAGCAGTAGCATGTTTCATTTCGTTTATCTAGACAAGAGAGAGTTTAAAGGAAGTTCTAGTAACGTCAAGATACTAATTTGTCACGGTCCCATCTTGTTGATCGGGTGCGTTCTAGTACATTCTTAATGTAGTCATTAAGGTTCGTACTATGGGTACCGTACATGCACAGACTGTGAAAGTCAAGCAAGTAAGAGATCTAGATCAAATCAGATATTGAAGATGTGTGAGCAGTCATCTGGAAGGTTTTCTTCCTCGAATTCCACTGCCTGTAATAAGGTGTTGTGTGAATCCATCACCCACCCAAACCTTTCAAGGGATTTTTTTTTATTAGTGTTAGCTTAGATGAATACTATAGTCAATAGCTAATTGGTGGACGTAAACATACTCAGCTGGAATGTTTTCAAACTCATCTTGACACTTTCTTAATATTTTATCTGTCACTGTGATTTGTTATAAGATACATGTATTCTAATAAACAACATCTTGATATGTAAGAGATTGGTACCTGGTGTAATATATAAATATATTTGTTTTCTTATTATAATAAAAACGATTTTAGTAATAATTATAATTAGTGTACTCTTAGAAATGCGATGCTTATAATCTGATTCAGTGACATAATATGTGTATATGTTACAAGTGACATGACCTTACTGCAACGCCTACATGTTGAAATATACAGTAGAATCTCATTGGCTCGAACGCCCAACGGTCGAACCTACCGGTATTCTCGAACCAAGAACAATGTCCCGATATTTTCTCTCTATTAAAGCCTTTTATTTTGGTGCTGATTGGTCGAATACCCCTGGGGTCGAACAGAAGCTTTCTCTGGAACCAGTTTATTGGTCCGAAATGTAAAATTAAACATATTTAGCTCGAACGACTAAGTCTATCCGAAGAAATATAACAAATTATTTATGTGCGAATTTTCATTGACCCTTTCACGTCAGTCACAAAGTAAGTTATTATAAATTCGGAAGTGGAACGAACTAATCCTAGATCACATGCCGGCTTATCATGTTGTTTATTTAGCACCTATCGGTAAGTATTTTTCTAGTACAGACAATTGTACTACGACAATCGTTACTCATGAGTCAATCGGACCATCTCGCCCAAGCCAGTTTTACGGAAATATGCGAGGTGTTCCGATTGGTTTTTGTGTTACCAACGGCCAAATGCATGGTTCGAACTACCCGATGGGTCGAACAGACTTTGATGCACCGACAGTGTTCCAATGAGATTCTACTGTATATATATATATATATATATATATATATATATATATATATATATACGTGTATATGTTATCATAATATATGGCAGCCATATTGCATTTTGGTGTTTTATATGAATCCGATAAAAACATTTTCTTAGAGGGCTCCTAGACTAAGATGTATTACATCAAAATGGAGTTACAAACAAATATAGTCTCCTGCCAAATTTGATGCTTTTATCTGCCAAATAACGGTAATTCTACTAAGCCACCTAACTATTTGTGGCTTTTGTACACGTAAGCCACTAATCTGTAACTCGGGGTCGACTTCCAGGATCGACCTCTCTGCACGCTGCAGCCCAACGTACGTACCACGCCGACTGACGTTAGAGCCACATGGCTATTAAGCACCAATGGCAAAGCGATAAACCATGTAATAAAAGAATATATCTGGTTTGTAAGAACTTTGCGAAGATCTCCTGTTAACGCAAAAATTGTACAAAATTCAATTACAGTACGTGACCACTTTTCGGTACATCTCGTATGATGCCGTTAGAACATTGAATTCGTGTGACTGGCCGTTCCGTTACTGTCAGGTTCTGCGATAAAACCACACAACTAAAGTAAAGGTATACCTCGTGTATGGAAGAACTTGGCAAACATCCTGTTGGCGCAAACACTACGTAAATTCGATTGGAGCACTACTAATTATGCTCTATGTATCTTTTACTATTTGGCCATTGATGGATTGGAGGGTGGGAGTGTTGGTTCCTTACTGCGATGTTTAAATATTTTAACAAATAAAGCAATAAATTCACAAATTATTTGCTGTTGTATTTTTTTAAACGACACCACTAAGGCACATTGATTTATTGCTATTGTATTATTCCCTATTTAAACAGCAATCAGTTTTTTTGTGTACACCATAATTCGTCTAAACCGCCTCAATTTTTCATTTCCTATGTAAAGGAGAGGGATTCCTTTTCAAACAAACCCCAAATGACGGCCTATTTAAACAGCAATAAAAACGTTATCATTACCACAATTGGTCTAAACAGCCTCAATTTTTCATTTTACTGTGCAAAGGTGAATAGTCCTTTATAAAACAAACCTAAAAAAATGCCCCCTGTTCAACTTTGTTAGACACACTTTGGGTTGTAGCTAGTACCGGGATACGAACTCCGTATCTCCCAGCTTTAAACCAAATGTCATTATCACAAGAGCTATGTGTAAGTATATGTAAGTATAAGGTACTTTCTCTGGAATCGCGTTACTTTCACATTCTTTGATAAGCCTAGCAGTTTCCGCCAGGTAACAATCTTTCGAAAATCTGTTCTCACAAATTCAAATTAATGTACATTAAGTTGACTCAACAGTTTTACGTGCATGTGTACTGCTCAGGCATGTTCAGAAATGCGAGCGATCGCGGTCGCTCACCAGATTGGTTTATACGCCTAATATATAGATGAATGTAATATGACAGAAGGCGATGGTACTGTATGGAAGAAGAAATGCATATTTGTTTAACGACACCTTAGGACATTTTAAATTACAAGCTTTCGTTCAGCCAGCTATTTTTCGCTAAACATTAGAAAACTATTTTCACTGGTTCACGAAGTCGCAGATCAAGGACATATTGGAGGGAGGACTAAAGGGAAAAGGGCATATGGACCAAGCCTTAAAAAGGCTAACCCAATGATTTTTAAGACGAGGGGAAAAAAAAGAAGAGGCACTTGAATATATTTAGTGTGGACGGGTCCTCTAGTCCCCCCCCCCCCCCCACACACACACACACGGACCCGCCTCTGCCCAGGCCCCTTTCTAATAGCAAAGCAGGTCGTAAAGGAGTCGCGGTTACCCCGCCCGGTTAACCTGTTCTCTCAACAGTAATGAAAGTGTTTACCTAGGGTATGTAATATCTTCACGATAATCGTCTGCAGACGCTAAGGTTGGGCAAAATTAGTGTAAGTTACCAGTTTTCTTCCGTACGTCTTTCGCTGTGGTGTCGGAACAATCTGATGATTGCCTGTTGCACTGGAGTGCTGGCACCGCACACCACCAGTCACTTTGGAAAGGTCGGAAGAACACTGTTGGATAAAACGGGTCAACAAACTCTTCATGCCCGATTGTCTCCTGTTCTCATGGCAACCTTTCTTTTATGAATCTTCCATCACAAGAGCATGCTATTTCGATTATTGCTTATGTTAGCAGTGTCGAAAGTAATAAAACGAACCAGAAATGAAGGTCATAGGTGCTGTAAATTTCACAAAGCAGCCGTGTTGACGACACACTTGTCCTGGTGATGAATTATTCTTTAAGCCTGCTACTGAATGCGAATTAATAAAGTAATCAAGGGATTTCCTATGTCAGACTAAATAGAATAATTAATAATTTTGCAACAATAGTAGGCATTGCCGAACACGAATTATATGAGGGGAAAAAATCGAATGTATCTTATTTGTACAAAAGAAGAAGAAGAAGAAAGACAAAAAAACTAAAACAATCCTTAAATGTTATGGGTTTTTAATAGAAGTCATTATGGATAATGATAATAAAATAATAATGAGGGCGTATGTAAATCTAATATGGACGTAGTCAGGATTTTATATTCAGAGGACCATCCACTAGTTTTGTTTTGTTTTCTTTTCTTTTGCGGGGGGTGAGGTGGGGGAGGGGGTGTCAACCTCACTGTCGATGAGTCATGTTATGATTTTTTATAAAAGGTGGTAGGGAAGGTGAGATTGGGGGCATCCCCCAATCTCACCTCCCCTACCTCCCCTACCACCATTTATAATTATGGCCAGTGAAATCTAATACCTAGGATAAAATAATTAAGACGCAGTTTAAAAAGAAAAGACAAATTAAAAAACAAAATCAGGGCGCATCCATGGGAGTGGGGTGGGTAGAGGGAGCAGAGGACACATCCCAACTAAATATATTGAGACAGATATGTCCGGAATATATAAATATAACGTCCAGTTCTGAATTACAAAAAAAATACAGCGTATTAAGATTTACGAGCGTACTCTTTAAAAATACTTAATTTCATTATCACAAGGGGTGGGGGGTGGCGGTAACCCTCCTCCCATATGCCTATTGCCATGCTTGTAAAACATTTTCAGGAATGAGGAATTAGTGTTGTCAATGTGTTCCACAAAACGGGCTCTCTTTTTGTTTGCAGTCTAAGAGACGTCGACTGGATTTCCAGAATGTACTTTGCTGTCAGCACACCTGTCGAGAGGAGAATCTGTGACGTCACGGCCAACGCTTCAAGGATATCGGATATGGCAGAGGAAAGTATTGTAGCTTCGCGGCATCTCCCTCGGTTCCAGGCTAACACCCGAACAATGTCAAGATTTCCGTTTTGTCTCTGAAACATCAAGAACTTGACGTCTGCTTCCAGCGCACGAGTTCAGTCCCTTTAGACCAAACACAAGTAGATCAGTTTCATAATGGTCGATCCACAGCAAAATGTGTTTGTGTTGGGGGTGGATCGGTGGGTGGCAAGATGACAGGTCTAAATGCCATGATGGCAATGAGTGTGAGCATAGGCGGAGTTTGGGTGTTCATGAAAAGGACTTGGCTCTTAGCCGTAACTTAACTAGGTTAATTAATATTAAGTAACCTGCGTCCTGTAGTTGTGATTCAGAACTACCAAATGTGGGTCGTGGAATTCCACAGGATTCATTCTGACAGTGGGAACCAAATAAATCGCAATCTCACTAGCTAACTAGCATAATATCAACACATGTTGTGAAAACACGTAGTTTCCGTAGCACACGTCAATCATTTGTTAGTACCGTATGTTTAGTACTGTATAACCCACATGCACTCCGTATACACTTAAATACTGTTTACAATTGATGCTCTTTTAGGATTCTGCTACACTATTATTTTAGACTTAAACGGGGAAATCCACGTACCAAATGTTTCGATCCAATCAGAATTGAATTTGCATTGCCTCAAAACAATAAATTCATCATTAAATGTACCGGTGTCACATATAATTTGCACTCCCCTGGATTTTCACTCCCAGTCGTAGAATAAGCACTCTCCAGTGTATATTATACATGTAATATACTAGTACACACACCCAGTCTATATTATATGTATAATATGCACTCCCTCTGAATAATATGCACCCCCCCCCCACCCCCAGTCTATATTACACGTGGATTATAATAATTTCTTGAGCACTCAAATAATGATATTTTTAGTGGGGGTTTTTATGTTCATATGGCCAGTGCACTTTGTAAAAGTTGATATAAATATCAGTGGTGAATCTAGATGGCTATGTGAATCAGGGGCGGACCCAAGGACGCCAAATTGTCCTTGGATCCGCCCTTGCAAATTTGCAGAATAAAAATAATAACTGATCTTATGTGGTGATCGGTTGAATGCCAGAATCTCTTTACCCATCCCATGCTTTTCTTACTTCCAATTAATATGACAGGAATTATGTGGAGATAACATTGCGAAGCTTGGTCTTAAGCAGGTTCATATTTTAGAAGAATAAATCATTATTTCAGACCCACCCTACCCCAGTTAAGTGCCACTTTATTCCCACCATCATTCCTGCATTCTTTGTTCATATCAGAGATCCGATATTGACAGACCTTGTTTGTTTAAAAACATTTATAATTTTTTAAGTAAAGGTAGTTGTAGACGATCTATAAGACAAAGGAAGAAAAGCGAATTTTAGACGACGTTGCAAACGAATTTCCGTTGAAAATGGAAAATTATTATACTTAACAAAACAGAAGAATATATGAATATCAGCGTATAAAACAATAATATACACATGCCATAGATCTATACTATAGTTGTAAGTAATGATACTGATCATGTATACAACGTATACATTCATGATTATATCTATGTACAATAATACACACATGCCACAGATCTATACTATAGTTGTAAGTAATGATACTGATCATGTATACAACGTATACATTCATGATTATATCTATGTACAATAATACACTCATGCCACAGATCTATACTATAGTTGTAAGTAATGATACTGATCATGTATACAACGTATACATTCATGATTATATCTATGTACAATAATACACTCATGCCATAGATCTATACTATAGTTGTAAGTAATGATACTGATCATGTATACAACGTATACATTCATGATTATATCTATGTACAATAATACACTCATGCCACAGATCTATACTATAGTTGTAAGTAATGATACTGATCATGTATACAACGTATACATTCATGATTATATCTATGTACAATAATATACACATGCCATAGATCTATACTATAGTTGTAAGTAATGATACTGATCATGTATACAACGTATACATTCATGATTATATCTATGTACAATAATACACTCATGCCACAGATCTATACTATAGTTGTAAGTAATGATACTGATCATGTATACAACGTATACATTCATGATTATATCTATGTACAATAATACACTCATGCCACAGATCTATACTATAGTTGTAAGTAATGATACTGATCATGTATACAACGTATACATTCATGATTATATCTATGTACAATAATACACTCATGCCACAGATCTATACTATAGTTGTAAGTAATGATACTGATCATGTATACAACGTATACATTCATGATTATATCTATGTACAATAATACACTCATGCCACAGATCTATACTATAGTTGTAAGTAATGATACTGATCATGTATACAACGTATACATTCATGATTATATCTATGTACAATAATACACTCATGCCACAGATCTATACTATAGTTGTAAGTAATGATACTGATCATGTATACAACGTATACATTCATGATATATCTATGTACAATAATACACTCATGCCACAGATCTATACTATAGTTGTAAGTAATGATACTGATCATGTATACAACGTATACATTCATGATTATATCTATGTACAATAATACACTCATGCCACAGATCTATACTATAGTTGTAAGTAATGATACTGATCATGTATACAACGTATACATTCATGATTATATCTATGTACAATAATACACTCATGCCACAGATCTATACTATAGTTGTAAGTAATGATACTGATCATGTATACAACGTATACATTCATGATTATATCTATGTACAATAATACACTCATGCCACAGATCTATACTATTGTTGTAAGTAATGATACTGATCATGTATACAACGTATACATTCATGATTATATCTATGTACAATAATACACACATGCCATAGATCTATACTATAGTTGTAAGTAATGATACTAATCATGTACACAACGTATACATTCATGATTATATCTATGTACAAGGGGCGGACGCCGGAACATAGCCCAGTGGTAAAGCGCTCGCCTGATGCGCGGTCGGTCTAGGATCGATCCTCGTTGGTGGGGCCCAATCGGCTATTTTTCGTTCTAGCCAGTACGCCACGACTGATACATCAAACGTCATGGTATGTGCTATCATGTCTTTGGGATGGTGAATATAAAACAAATCCCTTGCTACTAATGGAAAAATTTAGCGGGTTTACTAAATCTAAAACTCTATGTCAAAATTACCAAATGTTTGATATCCTATATTCGATCAACAATTTTAAAAGTTGCACACGCCTCATGTTCAGTACTCTACATATTATCTACACTACCTATTCATTATTATACACAATCTAAACTCATAACCTACACTCAACATTCTTATTATACATATAATCTGCGCTCTCATTCATTATTATACATATAATCTACACTTTCAATTCATTATTATACATATAACCTACACTTTCAATTCATTACTATACGTATAATCTGCACTCTACATTCATTATTATACATATTATCTACACTCCCCATTCATTATTATACATAAAATCTGCACTCCCCATACATTGTTATACATATAATATACACTTCCCATTCATTATTGTCAACTGACAATCCTGCCAAGTGATACGTTGTGTTTTTAAATAATCTGCACTCCCCATTCATTATTATACACATAACCTAGACTATTCATTCATTGCTATACACATCATCTGCAATACCCATTAATTATTATATGTATACTCCACACTCCCCATTCATTATTATACACATAACCTAGACTATTCATTCATTGCTATACACATCATCTGCAATACCCATTAATTATTATATGTATACTCCACACTCCCCATTCATTATTATACACATAACCTAGACTATTCATTCATTGCTATACACATCATCTGCAATACCCATTAATTATTATACGTATACTCCACACTCCCCATTCATTATTATAGCGTAATCTACTGTTATACACATAATCTACACTCTACATTAATTAATATACATAACTTCTACGTCTATTATTATTATACATATTAATACATGTAATATACACTCCACATTCATTATTAATCATATAACCTACACTACCTATTTATTACTATACACACCATCTACACTAGTATTATCCACTAATTATTATACATATAATATACACTCCGCATTCATTATTATACACCCCTGCGTGTGCTGTAACCTCACCGTGGTGCAGGGGTGTAACATTCTCTTTTAGAATGGCCAATACAGCACAATTGAAATTTTGAGTAAAAGTCAGTGTCTGTCTGTGATATTTGTATTTTTGCACAGTTCTTTACACTGTGTTTTAATTTACCTGTTGAATTTTTATATTGATGCTGACCATCAATTTTTTTGCATTTGCCATAGTTTGACACCCAATAGCCGATGTATTTTTCGTGCTGGGGTGTCGTTAAACATTCATTCATTCATTCATTCATTCATTCATTATATACACATAATCTAGACAACACATTCCGTGTTATATGTATAGTAATGAATGTGCAGTGTAGATCATATATATATATATATATATACAATATATATATATATATATATACTGAACAAAAAAAGAAACTTCCGATTTGTACATATAGTATTTGTTGTGTTAAAGAATTCATTGTGTAATGAAATTATATAGGTAGTATTAGCCTTGAGCTGTATTATCAGGATTCATGAATGTTGTCGATTATTTTTGCACTATTAATCGTCGACAACGTGAAATTCAGTTTGCACGTGCATGCATGGTTCGACATGTCCCGTGTAGTATTCAGTCAATTTGTTTTACTTGTCTTACTGACATTGTTGTCAAGTGAACGAAAACGGTTCAAAATTTGTAAAAAGATTAACGGTTTTTTACATTCTAGCATTTTTAGTATGCCAAGAATACCCAATAATTTACGCGAACGGGCGATTGGCATGTTTGGTGCTGGCATGTCGACAGAAGACGTTGCAAGGCATGTTGGGAGTTCTAGTCGAGCGATACGAAATCTTCGCGTAAGATTTCGAACGACAGGAAGTACCAACGACTTGCCACGTCGTGGACGTCCGCGTGTTACAACGCGTGGTCAAGACCGTTATATCATGAACACGCATTTGCGCAATCGATTCCAAACTGCCACTGCTACTGCTGCTAACACACCTGGGCTTCATAATAACCGAATCAGTGGCCAAACTGTTCGTAATCGTCTGCGGGAGAACGATTTACATGCACGACGTCCTTAAGTCGGATGCGTTTTAACGCAACGTCATCGTCTAAATCGTCTTAATTGGGCACGTGTACACACTCGTTGGATACGACGACGCTGGAATACCGTTCTTTTTTCGGATGAATCCAGATTTTCTTTACAACGTGGTGATGGCAGGGTGCGCGTCTACCGTAGGAGAAATGAACGCTATGCTGACTGTTGTGTTCTTGAACGAGCTCGTTTCGGGGGTGGGGGTTCTGTCATGGTCTGGGCAGCCATTGCCCATGGTTATCGTTCACCACTAGTCGTCATTGATGGCAATTTAAATGCTCAACGTTACCGCGATGACATTCTCGCTCATCACGTCATTCCTCTGTTCCATAACAACGCCTAAATCTGATTTTTCAGCATGATAATGCCACCTCTCATACAGCTAGAGACACTGTAAATTTTCTTAGGACAAATAACATTGATTTCACTGATGACTGGCCCGCTAAAAGTCCTGATCTCAACCCCATCGAGCATGTCTGGGATAGTCTGGACAGACGATTGAGGCGTCGTCCCAACCCACCCGCTAACGTCAACGAACTTCGTCAAGCGCTCATTCAGGAATGGAACAATATTCCACAGGCAGAAATCAACACTTTAGTCAATGCTATGCGCCTGCAATGCACTGCAATGGTCAATTCAAGAGGTGGTCATATCCGTTATTAAGTGGGTGTTTTTATTTTTAACCCCTACCACACTTGGTCAAAATTTCTCCCAGTTTCTGTTAACCTATGGCCATGATTTTTGCACCAAACGATGCATCATGGAACACTCTTTCAACGCATATATAACAATTATTCCCCCGGTTTGTTTTCATCAAGTTATGTTCAAGCAAAGTTAGCGGAAGTTTCTTATTTTGTTCAGTATATATATATATACATATATATATATATATATATATATATATATATATATATATATATATATATATATATATATATATATATGAAGAGTTTAGGCGTAAAACGCGATATATCCATTTTTCATTTTCAGTACAAGTGATTTTTTTAATTGGCGTATATCGCGTTTTGATTAAAAAAAAAAAAAAAAAACGGGTTTCCCCCAATACAATTTCATAAGGATCAATCGCGTTTTGCAGCAAATCAGCAGGCATACGATTAGCCCTTACCGACATACAATAATGGCTTTAACTAAAAACTAGAAAGTAAATGGTTTATATCGCGTTTTGCGCCTGAACTCTTCATATATATATATATATATATATATATATATATATATATATATATATATATATATATAGTCATAATTGTGAAATGCAGAATACATTTATATTGATGAATGCTATGTAGGTTGTATGTATAATAAAAGAAAAGTGTGTAAATCATGTGTATAATAAAGAATGTGGAGTGTATATTACATATAATAATGAATGTGGAGTGCATATTACATATAATGATGAATGGTGAGTGCATATTATATATAATAATGAATGGGCAGTGTAGATTATATGAATAATAATGAACAGGAAGTGCAGATTATGTGTATATCAATAAATTTATTATAATAAATGTGAAGTGTATGATAATGCACCTGGCGCGTAGATTATAATATGTATAATAATGAACAGAGTGTGTACATTATATGTACATGTATACAATAGTCCTGTTCAATTGTTTAGACTCTAAGTTTTTTGCAAATGTTACGTTATAGCTTGTTTCAATGAATCAAAGTTATGATTGTTTTGAAATGTAAAATGTGTACCAGCTTTGTCTAACCTTTTCTTTAAACATATACGTAAAAATACATGTAACATTCCATCCTCATGCACATTCATGAATCAGTCAATTTTGCCAACACATTATTTATTTGAATTCTTTTTATAAATTATATATTTACATACCGTACTTAACCTAACACAACGACATACGAAGCCAGAGGTGGGTGTGGTGTTGGGCAGCTGGCCACGTGTGTGTGCAATGTCACAGTGAACATCACGAGATTAAGACCCCCCCCCCCCCCCCCACAACCCCCTCATTAAAAGGGAACGTGGCCTTCAGCTGAACACTTGCCCGTGCATTATTCATGGACATACAATTTGAAAGTCATAATGTATCAATCTATATTATAGTTACTTTGCAGTGTTTTATCCCCAACAGTACCAAACTTATTTATTTTTGTATTGGTACATTATATTAATGAAGTAGCAGGCGCTGATCCAGACGTTTTTAATAGTGGGGGCCCAAAACCTGTTGTTGCTTTTCTTCTTCTTCTTCTTCTTCTTCTTCTTCGTTCAAATTTGTAAAAATTGTCTCATACAGATATTCCGATCTGAGTGATGAATTGGGCAGTTGTTTGCAGGTCCTCCCTGAATCTCCAGAACTTCTGATGTAGGTATGTTCCATGCGGACAGAATTGGCTTCTCTCCGAGTTGTGTAGTGGACATTGTTGTAGAATATGTTTTGGTGTTTGCAGGCCTGTACCACATTGACAGTCGCTTGTGTGACATATATTGAGCTTGTGAAGATGGAAGTTTAGGCGGCTGTGGCCTGTGCGAAGCCTGAAGATTGTTGTCTGGGCTCGTCGTCAAGTGTCTCTCATGGGTCGTGGTTTGTCACTCCTTGTAGTGTTTTCCATGTTTCCTTCTGTTTTCGCTTGATGATAGTCTTGATTTCTTGATAAGAGGTGGGGTCTGTTTCCTGAATCATCTTGCTTCCACATTTTGCTAGTGGTTGTTGCTTTTGAACAGGTGGATGGGATATGTTTTAATATATTTTGTATTCTGTATATATATATATATATATATATATATATATATATACATACATATATTGTTTGAAAAAACTAGAGGGGGGCATGTCACTTGGACTCCCCGCCTGAATCCGCGCCTGAATTGTTTATTGGCTTATATTTCCAAATTGTCATAGTACAATATATTCCGCTAGGAAGGTGAAAAAGAACAATAGTTTGAAACACACTATAGCGTGATGCTTTTGTTATGTAAATAGCCGTAGTTATTTATAGGACCAAAAAAATTCTGCATTCATAACATACAGAGATTTTTTTGTAAAATGGAAATACGACAACTTCGTGCATTTTAGATGATGAATTATATATGGAATTGTCGGGGTTTGGGGTGTTTTTCGGCGTATGTAAAGAAAACAAGTATTGAATAGGAACTAAACGTAACATTTGCAAAAACCTTAGGTCTAACCAACTGAACAGGACTATAATGAATGGGGATGCATATTATAACAATGAATAGTAGTGAATATGTAGTATAGATTACATGTATAACAAACATTCTGGGAGTACTCCTAAAGCAATACATGTCCCCTGAAGGGCCTAACAATATTTTGTATCTCTTAAGTTCAAGGGCAATAATTCTGTTTAAAAATGGGGTTTTCGATTTGAAAGTTAAACTTGATCTGTAACAGTGCATGACAAAGTTATATACAAAATGTCATCTCAATATCTTTAAGCATGAAAAAAAGTTCGAAAAGCACATTTTTATATCTCTTAAAGGAAACATGTCACGTAAACCATATTTGGCACCAACCATGTACAATTAATTATAAATTGAATCACCTAAAAAAAAAAATTATAAAAAATTAATTACTTAAAATATCTCCATAAAAGAAACCCAGATACGAGCTCTTAGCGGAAATTGCCGATCTTTAATGAGCAGGGCAATCACGAGGTCCCTGACGTCAGAGACGCGTCGCTTGATCTGAAGCCTTACACTTAAAAGCATTAGTCCGTACCACTCATAAAGAATCTAAGACTTGCACAGCTTACCAAAACAATGAGTGTTCGTTCGCAAAACGTTTTGCCGTATCAATACGAGCTGTTAGTAAATGAAGAAAGACACACATTTACTTACAACAGTGATACTGAAGAAAAAACGGATAGCGAGTCGGAGGGTGGAGAAACTGATGGTGCCAGACCAGACCGGTCGACCAATTTACAGCCCGGAGCCCGAAAGTAACCCGGAGACAAAACCAAAACTCGGATGCTAATGCCGAGGTGTATACTGTTCATATTTAGCATAAAGATACACCTCGATATGATGTATTTAAATATGTAAAAAATATAAATGTAGGACAAACATTTTTGGGTTGTATTTTTTAGAAAATATCGCATTTTTTATGTTCGGGCTGTACATAATGAAATCTGTATGCACAGTGGTTTACACTGTGCATACAGATTTCATTATGTACAGCCCGAACATAAAAAACGCTCTAATTTACGACAAGGCGCTTCACTTTCATTAACCTGGCTTGTAAAACAACATAAATGACTTGAGAGTATAATCAACTTTTAAACTAAATATATTTCTATTTGCATCAATAGAACGAAATGGGGTTATAGTATTTTTCTCTCATAAAAAAAAGTAGCATATTATTAGGCCTATTGGTAGGGTGCGTTAGAGTAAAAACGACCACTCACGATACCCAAGTGATAATTTTCTTTTCTTTGGTACTACGTAATTGGTCAGTTTTGTAATTTTAGATGGGAAAGTCTACTTAATCAAGGGTTTTACAGCATTATTTACAGTAATGAAGCAGGGCGGCTGATAATGTCCATTAACATTGTAATATAGTCGCGACAGGTTACGCCACAATACCCTGTAATCTTAAAAAAACTGGCACGTATTTTGTACGCATGTCTAGACCGTGGTAATCACTTACCTGGTCGATACCCTGCTATATACACCTGCCAATCAGGAATCACATGTGCAGGCCACGGAAAGAAAGGACCAATTAACTAAAACAACACTCCGATTCTCAAGTCAGTCCGTGGATGAAACGTAATAGTTATTTCGACACCGACAGTAGTGGGTTTTTTTGTATTGAACTTCGTGTTGCTTTGGGGCTTCGGGCGATGAGGAACGTTTTTGTAACGTATTCCGCCCGAAGATTAAAAACATTATTTAAAATTATTATTGTTTTCTACACGTTTTTTAAAAACATATTTAAAGGAAACATGACACGAGACCATATTATAGCTCATTTTAAAAGAAAAATGATATAAAAATAATATACAAATAACTTTATAACAATAAAATACGTGTAGTTAACTTAAAATGAAGAAATTACGCTCATCAGTATCAAAGTACGATTTATGCATATTTCTTCGTGAGCGTTCGGGAAAAAAGGGAAGTGACGTCAGAGCCGCTGTACTCTTCCATTGTTGTTAACTGTTTATATATGGAGTAAGGGGCTTACGATCTTTTCAGTCCAACAGTGCCGTACTGCGCGGCCTTTGGGTGTAAAAATAAACAGTTTAAACGATCGGGATTGTCTTTTTATGGTTTTCCAAAGGATTGTATCCGAAGAAAGACGCGTGTATTTTATCGCAAAAGAAAAAGATTGGACACCAACACCGCATAGTACTTTGGTGTCGGCCGATTTACAGCCCGGAGCCTGAACGTTACCCGGAGACAAAAAAACAGTACTCGGTTGCGAATGCCGAGGTGTACATTGTACATATTTGGCACAAAGATACACCTCAGCATGATGTATTTATATATGTTAAAACAAAAATGTAGAATTTTTTATTTATTTATTTTTTTGGAAAAAAAAAAGATTTTTCATGTTAGGGCTGTAGGCCTACATAACAAAATCTGTATTCACCGTCCGAAGAAGGAAACGTCAATAAGTAATTAAATATGGCATATACAAACATGGGATTGGCATGAGGATACATCTCAGTACGATGTATTTAAATATGTTTTTAAAAAACGTGTAGAAAAACAATAATAATTTTAAATAATGTTTTTAATCTTCGGGCGGAATACGTCACAAAAACGTTCCTCATCGCCCGAAGCCCCAAAGCAACACGAAGTTCAATACAAAATAAACCACTACTGTCGGTGTCGAAATAACTATTATGTTTCATCCACGGGCTGACTTGAGAATCGGAGTGTTGTTTTAGTTAATTGGTCCTTTCTTTCCGTGGCCTGCAACATGTGATTCCTGATTGGCAGGTGTATATTGCAGGGTATCGACCAGGTAAGTGATTACCACGGTCTAGACATACGTACAAAATACGTGCCAGTTTTTTTAAGATCACAGGGTATTGTGGCGTAACCTGTCGCGACTATAGTACAATGTTAATGGACATTATCAGCCGCCCTGCTTCATTACTGTAAATAATGCTGTAAAACCCTTGATTAAGTAGACTTTCCCCATCTAAAATTACAAAACTGACCAATTACGTAGTACCAAAGAAAAGAAAATTATCACTTGGGTATCGTGAGTGGTCGTTTTTACTCTAACGCACCCTACCAATAGGCCTAATAATATGCTACTTTTTTTTTTATGAGAGAAAAATACTATAACCCCATTTCGTTCTATTGATGCATAGAAATATATTTAGTTTAAAAGTTGATTATACTCTCAAGTCATTTATGTTGTTTTACAAGCCAGGTTAATAAAAGTGAAGCGCCTTGTCGTAAATTAGAGCGTTTGTTTACACTGTGCATACAGATTTTATTATGTACAGCCCGAACATAAAAAATGCGATATTTTCTAAAAAAAAAAAAACCAATTTTTTTTTGTCCTACATTTATATTTTTTACATATTTAAATACATCATATCGAGGTGTATCTTTATACTAAATATGAACAGTATACACCTCGGCATTAGCATCAGAGTTTGGTTTTGTCTCCGGGTTACTTTCGGGCTCCGGGCTGTAAATTGGTCGACCGGTCTGGTCTGGCACCATCAGTTTCTCCACCCTCCGACTCGCTATCCGTTTTGTCTTCAGTATCACTGTTGTAAGTAAATGTGTGTCTTTCTTCATTTACTAACAGCTCATATTGATACGGCAAAACGTTTTGCGAACGAACACTCATTGTTTTGGTAAGCTGTGCAAGTCTTAGATTCTTTATGAGTGGTACGGACTAATGCTTTTAAGTGTAAGGCTTCAGATCAAGCGACGCGTCTCTGACGTCACGGACCTCGTGATTGCCCTGCTCATTAAAGATCGGCAATTTCCGCTAAGAGCTCGTATCTGGGGTTCTTTTATGGAGATATTTTAAGTAATTTTTTTTTTATAATTTTTTTTTTTAGGTGATTCAATTTATAATTAATTGTACATGGTTGGTGCCAAATATGGTTTACGTGACATGTTTCCTTTAAATACACCGTACTGAGATGTATCCTCATGCCAAATCCCATGTTTGTATATGCCATATTTAATTACTTATTGACGTTTCCTTCTTCGGACGGTGAATACAGATTTTGTTATGTAGGCCCTACAGCCCTAACATGAAAAATCTTTTTTTTTTTTCAAAAAAATTAATAAATAAAAAATTCTACATTTTTGTTTTAACATATATAAATACATCATGCTGAGGTGTATCTTTGTGCCAAATATGTACAATGTACACCTCGGCATTCGCAACCGAGTACTGTTTTTGTCTCCGGGTAACGTTCGGGCTCCGGGCTGTAATTAGGCGGACACTAAAGTACTATGCGGTGTTGGTGTCCAATCTTTTCTTTTGCGATAAAATACACGCGTCTTTCTTCGGATACAATCCTTTGGAAAACCATAAAAAGACAATCCCGATCGTTTAAACTGTTTATTTTTACACCCCGAAGGCCGCGCAGTACGGCACTGTTGGACTGAAAAGATCGTAAGCCCCTTACTCCATATATAAACAGTTAACAACAATGGAAGAGTACAGCGGCTCTGACGTCACTTCCCTTTTTTTCCGAACGCTCACGAAGAAATATGCATAAATCGTACTTTGATACTGGTTAGCGTAATTTCTTCATTTTAAGTTAACTACATGTATTTTATTGTTATAAAGTTATTTGTATATTATTTTTATATCATTTTTCTTTTAAAATGAGCTATAATATGGTCTCGTGTCATGTTTCCTTTAAATTCAAGAGCTATAACTCTGTAAAAAGAAATGGGTAAATTGCCATAAAAGTCAAACTTGATCTGTAATATTTAGCACATTATAAAGCTAAAAAACAGTTTACCTCAATATAGTGAGGCATTGCAAAAACAAAGTCCGGAAAACAAATTTCCGTATCTCCTAAATTCAAGGGCCATATCTCAAAAATAGGTAAATCGTCAAGAAAGTCAAACTTGCTCTGTAATGGTATATGGTAAAATTATATACCAAATTTCAGCTCAATATATTGAGGCATTGTGGTAACAAACAAAAACATCAAAAAAACTTTATGAGGGACAAACGGACGGACAGACATACAGACGGACAGACAGACAGAAGGACAGAGATGAAACCTATAACCCCCTCCGATTGGATCGATAGGAGACTAATAATGAATGTGGATTGTATTCATTGAATAGCACTTAAATTATTATCAATCCAAAGTTCTTTTAAGAGACAATGAATGTATTCAGTATTTAAACATAGTAGTTGAGAGTGCACATTATATGTATAACAATAACTAGGGGAGTGCAAATAATTCAAGGGGAGTGCATATTATACGTATAATAATAACTGGAGGAGTGCAAATTATACGTATAATAATGACTGGGGAGTGCATATTCTTGAGGAGTGCACATTAAATGATACACAGGGTCGAAAATTACCAAACCTTTGACATCCAATAGCTAATGATTAATAAACAATATGCTCTAGTGGTGTCGTTAAACAAAACAAACTTTTTTTCATATTCAAACTCCACGTGATAATGTCTTCAGGCGCAGAGGTAGAGTTTGGGGGATCTGTCTCTGGTCAAGAAAATTTGATTTTTTTTTCTCAATATATTTTTCTGGGGGAGCTCGACTCGACCCCCTATAAACTTCGGTCGCCACAGTCTAACCCCACCTCTTGATGAAAGTTCTGCACACGCGCCTGGTGTTTAGCCAGGATTCGAACTCGTATTAGTTAGATAGAATGCAGCACCTGGGCCTAGTTCCACAAAACGATCTTAGGGCTAAGATCAATCTAATTAAAATTAGCTCCACTATTACATGTGGATCTAACACCAGCCAGTTGGAGCTCATGTCCACCAATCAAAACCTTACTTGCAGAATCCTGCCAGTGATTTAAAAATAATTTGAAAACATTCCGAATTATCCTGAGGGTATACGATATGTTTCATGTGAATTACGATCAGCGGGTAACGCGCTCGCCTCAGGTGTTCCAATTTCCTCGGTGGACCCATTTTCTGATTTGGTTTCCGACCAGTGCTCCACGACTGGTAAATTAAAGGTCGTGCTATGTGCTGTCCTATCTGTGGAAAAGTGCATCTAATGGATTCCCTTGCTGCTTATAGAAAACGATAAGACTATAGGTCAAAATTATGGCATCCAATAGTCAATGTAATAAACCAATGTGCTCTAATGACTTAAAACAAACGTGTCATCAATTGGCAGCAAAATATCTTTTAAGTGGTATTTCCTATAGACAGAATGGGACATATCACCACTTTTGATATGCCAGTCGTGGAACATTGGTTCCAACGCTTGGATAAAAAAAAAAAAAAAAACAACTCTAAAAACAAAAACTAAACCAATGCATCAACCACGTGACATTAATTTCACGACTCGTCGCATTTTAGACAGGCGCGGCTCTACCACAGACGTACAATCTGCCCCATCATTAATGATTGTTTTTTCCTTTTCTTTCTTTCTTTAAATATATATATTTTTTTTTTATGGTTGCTCTTCGTCATGATGTGTATTTCATTTATGTCAGTAAACATATCAAGTACCTATACAGTAATGAATATTTTCTGTGCAAACACATTTCTCTAAATGTGTCTACGAAACGACAGGCTGTTATCGCAGTGCAAGGCATGCAAACACGCGCTAAGAGCAACAAAAACTGCACGCGCAGCATTTGGCAAACACATCTTGTTTTCGTGCCATAGAAAACAGAATTAAATATGCACTACACATTCCATATGATATTCTCTATAGTTCCAGCATGACTGATGCATATATTTCAGTCAAACAATAGACCTATATACTTTTAGTCAATAGAGTTGTCATACGAATATAAAGACTGAAGATGAATTATTTTGGGTATGTAAAACGTGATAACAAAATAAAATAGGACAGGTGGTTAGTTCTTACGCATATCCATTGAGTAGTTAAAACTCTGGGTGGACGCCGATACTGGGTGGCGAACGCAGAACCTATCAGTTGACGGTTTAGCCATTAAGGTCGATATTGGACATTTAACACAGCTAAGATCAGTGCCTTCAGCACAACCTGACTGTAAACAGGTTCCTTGCTTTCAATGATACATTACCTTAGTTTAACGTCCAATAGCCGATGTATTTTTCGTGCTGAGGCGTCGTTAAACATTCATAAAATGATACATGTAAGAAAAGAACAACACAATTCTGAGCCTGCTATACTAACTTTAATTTTATTTATTTTTTTCATAAATCATCTTTTTATTTGTAAATGTATATTGACTTATTTAACAATATCAACAATATGTCATGCCCATGTCTGTATCAAAACACACTAACATGTCAACAAGAATGGACATTTATATTAATTACTTATTTAAATTGCAATATGTTTTGTTTTTTTAATTTAAATTTTAATATTTATTTATTTATTTTTATTTTTATTTTTATTATTTTTTTTTGTTTATTGTGGAGGGGATATATTTGAGTGTAGAAACCGTAGTTTTTGGTTTTGCTCTTATCACCTGAAAACACTGAATATGAAAAAAAAAGAAACAAACAAAATACACTGTAGTTTGATAATCGCATATGGCGGCAAACAAGCGCATTTATAACGTTTTATAAATATTTATTTGAAGGGACGCTAGCTTTCAACAGCCCGTACAGAACATAGTTGATCTAATATCTTATTATGTGTACATTCTGGTACACATTTCATAACGAATTTAAAAGAAATATACACTTAGCAATATTGTTTGTTAAGATTTCTATTTTTAACCATTTTAGTTTGCCTCAAAAATAAGAAAATTGGCGCCAAATGTTGTTTTTTCCCTCTCCCTTTAAGCTTCACAAATACAAGTTTTATAATGTGTACGGTAAATACCAAACAGCTGAGGGAGTCGATTTTTGTAATTGCACGCAACTGACTGTAATATAAGATTTGATGTTTGTGTATTATTAAATTAGTGTCAGTCGCTGTCAGGTGGTATTTCTGTACTAAATAGGTTTTTAAATGTTACTGAAGACAGCTATGTAAATACATAACATTTTTGGTCGAATCGAAAATATTTTCTTTTTTTAAACTTTTTTTCTCTCTTTTTTTTTTTTAACTTCCTTTTTATTTGAGGGAGGGGGTGGGATGTTAACGCATTTAGAACAGTTTTTACGGTGTGACTCATAATGGGCATTTTTATTTAGCCTGTTATTTCAATTATTTCAAACATTTCGTATCATACACATGTAAATTCTGTCATGTTCTGAAGGATTTGACCAGTAAACATGAATACCTCAACACACGTTTTAGAATACATTGTGTGTGTGTTAGTTTCATCTAAATATTCTGCTATAGAACTGTACTAAATTAAGTAACTATATAACTAGCCACGGTCTAAACAAGCCAAGATTCCGAGAATTGAATCTGCGTAACTCACTTACAGGTTACGCCGAACATCTTCAGGTAATCCTAATTTTCATTTCGCGTGACTCGTTACAAACTGTGTAAATGATATCCGAAGTTTAATGCGCGAACAAGAAATAAGTTTCGCAAAACTAGATGTGTGCGATCGTTTAATTGCAATTTTTAAAGACCTGTAACCACGTATGCAAATAGCATTCCATATCTACAACCATACAAGGTGTTCAAAAAAAGAAGAAAAACATAAATTTAAAATAACTAACATACTAACATTCACAGGGATTCCTTGACACCACCACCCCCTTCCCCCGCGTCCGTTTGAAGTGTCTTTTTAACGATATACAACACTTTAATTGCCCTGAAAACACGTCTCTGAGCATCTTCTTTTCAAACTTTTCCGGTGAGCATGCCCCGTGCTCTCCCTTATAAATCAGGGGCGAGACGTAGCCCAGTGGTAAAGCGTTCGCTTGATGCGCGGTCGGTCTGGGATCGATCCCCGTCAGTGGGGCCATTGGGCTATTTCTCGCTCCAGCCAGTGCACCACGACTGGTACATCAAAGGCCGTGGTAAGTGCTATCCTGTCTATGTGATGGTGCATATAAAAGATCCCTTGCTGCTAATCGAAAAGAGTAGCCCATGAAGTAGCGATAGCGGATTTTCCCCCTTAATATCTGTGTGATCCTTAATCATAAGTCCGACGCCATATAACCGTAAATAAAATGTGTTGAGTGCGTCGTTAAATAAAACATTTTCCTTCCTTCTCTTATAAATCTCACTCCCTTTAAGAGCTGGTCTCATTTGCCTTCGGCGAATTCAAACTTGCCCTTTTTAGAATATTTGCCAAAAACCTTTTAAACTGGCTACAAACTCAAGATAATCCGTTTAATGGTTTTGTTATTCTGATTTACGATAAGCTATGAATACCATCACGCGGACTCAAGGGAACTACGTAAAATCAGCGCTTGCGGTGTCATACGTAACGTTAGACAATTTCCGCCTTACGGCTCTGAAATCGGTCTTTTAAACACATATTCTGTTTCTGGCTGTCATTGCAAAGAAAATAATTGTTCCGAAAGTCATTTCTTATGAGCTATTTTTTTTTATTGCCGTGTCATAAACGTCAGGTTAATTAATGGTACGACTCTTCAGTTTGCTGGCTTGTTGACCGTTCTTGTTAGTTGACTAGTTTCGTATATATACTACTCAAAAGAATTTAAGGGTCAGACGATATTTTCGACATTATTTTCTGAATGTCAATTATATTAGCTAGACCATAATGTCACGCATGGTATTGTTCCATTTTGACGAAAGTGGGTCTAAGCAACCCATAAATGAATTAAAATCCACTGTCATTGACACTGTCGACTAGTTCTAATGGCGAAAACATGCTTACATTTGCACGTAAATTAGGGCGAAAGCGAAAGGTCTGCTAAGTGCCCATAACTTGCTTTTTCACAAAGCACTTCATTTGCACGCTTTGCGTGTGTATTCCATGTTCCCAATGCTGAAATTCCGTATAATTGGAGCTTGCGTTTGTGTACGGTGCACACTCCAAATTCGACAATGGTACGACGTCAACTGACTATCGAAGATCGAGGAAGGGCTATTGCTTGGCTTCAGGATGGCAATACGCAAAGAAATGTTGCTCTGAGACTTGGTGTCAGTCAGAGTGTCGTTGGCCGACTGTGGCAACGGTACCAAGCAACGCATTCTGTTCGAATTCGTCCACGTTCGGGAAGACCCCGAAGCACTACAAATAGAGAGGACCGCTACATCACCAATATGGCTCTACGTCAACGCACAACCACTGCACGCCGATTACGTGTCAATCTGCGGACTGCGACTGGAACTCGAGTGTCTGATCAAACCATACGCAATCGTCTGAGAGCCAATAATCTACGCTGCCGTCGCCAGGCTGTTCGACCACCACTCCTACCACGTCACAGAACGGCCAGACGTCACTGGTGCACGCTTCATCTGCGGTGGCAACGTGTTCAGTGGGGTCGAGTGATGTTCACTGATGAGTCCAGGTTTAGTCTCCAGTTCAACGACGGTCGGGTTCGTGTCTACAGACGTCCTGGGGAGCGCTTCGCTGACGTTAACGTTAGACAACGTCACCGGTTCGGTGGTGGCAGCGTCATGGTGTGGGGCGGCATCTCTATCCACCACAGGACCCCCCTCTATGTGGTGGATGGCAATCTGAATGGAATCCGCTATCTGAATGAGATTATCCGGCCGTTGGTTCTCCCAGGCCTTCAGCAGATTGGCGGCGGGGCAGTTCTGCAGGATGACAATGCCAGACCCCACCGCGCCAGGGTGGTAACGGACTTTCTCCGACAACAAGGTATCGCCAGGATGGATTGGCCAGCATATTCGCCTGACTTGGCCCCAATAGAGGACGCCTGGGACGAATTAGGCAGGAGAGTTCGGGATAACCATGCCCCTCCGGCCAACCTTCATGATCTGGGTCAACTTCTTATGGCAGAGTGGCAGGCCATTCCCCAAGATTTCTTCAGACGTCTGATCAACAGCATGAGGCAACGATGTGTCGAGTGTATTCGCGCCAGGGGTGGATTCACACACTATTAAACGAATGTTCTAATGTGTAAAATCCATGTTTGACAACCTTCAACTTTGACAGCATGTCATGTGACTTTCTTGTATACAGTGACGTTTATTTGTGGGTTTTTTTGTAAATATGGAACAATAAATAAAAAAATTGGTGTAGTTTACATCATCAATCTAATACACTCTGAAACTTATTTGGTTATACATTTTTGACCCTTAAATTCTTTTGAGTAGTATATATAAACGACTACTACTTTGCCTGTTTGCCTAATCAGGCGCAACGAAAACCAGTTACGTTTATGACTTAATTTATGTTTATGTGCCTTCAAGATAATGTACTAATTTATTTTGGACAGAGAATTGGTGCTTTCGTATATTGTAAAATATAAGCAGTAGTAATGATATAGATATGTTATATGTTTGCGTGTAGAAAATTTTAAATTACATGTAGTTATATTATTGGTACTTATTTTGTTATCTGTACTTTCTTAAATAATAAAAACGATAACACTTGCTTGCAAATTATTTCAAACATCCTTTGGCATCCTTTTCAAATAAACTGATTATAGCGCTAGAGCTAGAAACAGTGGCGTAGCGTGGGTGGGGGGGGGGGCATCAAACCTTTTTTTTTACTGTATTAAATTTTATAAAATGCTTTCATAAATACATAGTATGGGTCTCCCCCTCCCCCTCCCCAATATAAAATCCTGGCTGCGCTTGTGGCCAGAAATAGACGGAAATGAGTAAGAGAAGAGAAAGAAATGTTTGTTTGTGAGTCCAATACAAAAGTACATCAAATTTGCCAGTTTATTCTGTTGCCAACAATATTTCTAAACGCAGCAACAAACCCGAGGGAACGACATTTAGTTACGTGGCAGAGTAGACCCTACTTTCCATGCGTTCAGCGATTGCGAGAGACGCTAACGTTCGCGAACAGTGTAATTGGTTATCGATAAGTAATTCGGTTTGTGGTTAAGCGTGTGGAACAGTGTACTGGTTACATTTAACTGAACGCAACCCTTATGTTTCTTTTTTCTTACACAGTCGTCTAAATACATTGGTTGAAATCTACAGGTGTTTTGTTGGTACTCTTTTGTTTTTTTAATCTAAAACACTGTTTTGATGTGACTATTTGACGAGCGACAAAATTTTGATAATATTGAGTTTTTGAGAGTAACGTGTAGGAATACATCTTACTAAATCTTCTTGATCTTTGATAATTGAACGCACGTCACCTGGTCACCACTGAAAGGAATAATCCATTGTATAAATCGAGAGTTGTCGACCCTAGTCAGCTGTTCCCAATAGCAAGGGAGGAGGGTTTGTTACAGTACTAGTATTAACGAATGCTTCAAGGTGAAAAGCGAATACTTAGCACTTACCATTTCGTCTCAGTGCAGGGAAGTAAGCACCTACGTCATAACGTGCAAAAATATGCACGTGTTACTGGCCTGCCAGAAATTGCACTTTATCTTCTTGGCAAGAAGAAAAAGAGTTTTATGAATAGAAAGTGAAAGCACATTTGCTAACTATTACAGAGCTATGGCTAATATACCGCGGGTTGAAACATCGGTCGGTTCTTAACTATGATACTGAAATAGAGTCGGGCTCAGTTACAAGATGGATGGGTGACCGCCTGCAACAAAACCAATGTTATTAATATTGCCAATGCTTCATCACTAGCATATCGTCAACCGGCTGGTTTCCTGTCTCAAACTTTGCCATGAACCATAATCGGAGAGTTCAGACGTTTGTGTTGTGTGTCCAGGACGACGAGTTGAGATGGATTGAAACATAATTTGTATACAAACCTACGTGTGTGCGTGTCTCTCTCTCTCTCTCTCTCTCTCTCTCTCTGTCTCTCTCTCTCTCTCTCTCTCTCTCTCTCTCTCTCTGTGCGTGTGTGTGTGCGTGTCCGTGTGCGTGTGCGCGTGTGTGTTTGTCGTTAAGATGACTGTCTAACAAAGTTATATCTTTAGACTGTGATCTGTGGCTTTAGTCATAATTAGGACAGGACGTCGCCCAGTGGTAAAGCGCTCGCTCGATGCGCGGTCGGTCTTGGATCGATTGCCGTCGGTGGGCCCCTTGGGCTATTTCTTGTTCTAGCCAGTGCAGCACAACTGGTATATCAAAGGCCGTGGTATGTTGTAACCTGCCTGTGGGATGGTGCATATAAAAAATCCCTTGCTACTAACTGAAAAATGTAGCGGGTTTCCTCTTTAAGACTATGTAAAAATGTCCAATTGTTTGACATCCAAAAGACGATGATTAATAAATCAATGTAATCTAGTGGTGGCGTTAAACAAAACAAACTTTTAACTTTAGTCATAATTATGTACATACGACGGAGATGATGATATTTTTCTTTCCTTAATAACTGCTAGGTGCACACATTAAAATAAAACTCAATACAAACTATAAACATTTAAAAATAACTCTCATACTGTTAATCATGTAACACAATTTTGCTATTAAAATGTCTGTGACATGTCGATCGGTAAAAATAATGTATGGTGTTCCATTAGTCAAATGCCACCGTCATTGTATAGAAATTAAAATGAAGTCTGTCGATTTATAAAGCTGTAATGAAGCCAATTTGAGAGATGATGAAAAACGAAAGTAATGCTGCATGAACATTGCTGCTCATTAAATACAGAAATGACATCGAATTATACACAGATTCTTCATTATTTATCGATCTTGGGCGGCTGGGCCCAATTTCACAAAACATCATAAGCCTAGTTTTTGCACGTAAACGTAAATCTAAGACTAAACAACAATTATTATTATTACTAACAGTACAACTAATATAGTTTGGAGTTCACACATTTCATTTTCTTTTGTCCTTAAAATGCTCCATGTTTCGTAATGGTTTAATTTTTGCGTGAAATGAATGTTAAACACCAATCTAATTAAAATTAGCTCCACTATTACATGTGGATCTAACAGCAGCCAGTTGGAGCTCATGTCCACCAATCAAAACCTTACTTGCAGAATCATGCCAGTGATTTGAAAATAATTTGAAAACATTCCGAATTATCCTGATTATTTTTAAATCACTGGCATGATTCTGCAAGTAAGGTTTCGATTGGTGGACATGAGCTCCAACTGGCTGCTGTTAGATCCACATATAATAGTGGAGCTAATTTTAATTAGATTGGCCAAACACGTGTAAACGTGTGACTGGTATAGCGGCTAGTCGCAGACGTAAACTTATTATGTTTTGCGAAATGGGACCCTAGCCTACACTGTTAGATCAAAGCAATCTTAATACTTTGCTGTATCCATTAAAAAAATGTAAAGTAAAGATGCATTCTTAAAGTTGCAAGTGTCATATTTCGCTATTTTTAATACTTGTTTGTAATAAATAACTGCAAATTAATCGTAACTACATATATTTGCATAATTAACATGAGAAATTCAAAATTGTAATTTTTGCTGCAAATCTGTGTAAAACAATGAGTTCCCCAATAAGCCTTAACTAAAAATATATTTTTAGTACGTAGAAAAATCTTCATCATGCATCCATCGAAATAGCAGACTAATTTGTCAACGTCAAGATGCAATTCACGTGTAATCTGTTGGTCACCTTTATCAGATGTTCCAATAAATGTTAATATACATTTAAAAATAGTAATATATGATTGTAATTGTTTTATTGG
The DNA here is from genome assembly GCF_016097555.1 of Gigantopelta aegis. Lineage (NCBI taxonomy): Eukaryota > Metazoa > Mollusca > Gastropoda > Neomphalida > Peltospiridae > Gigantopelta > Gigantopelta aegis. The sequence continues at coordinate 27,439,468 of NC_054701.1, read as the reverse complement.
CATGTACATAACTTGAAGTTTGGACCTGGTGAGGGATTGGGGTGAATAAATGTATTTAGTGAATGATGTTAATAGCAGAAAGCTGTAAGATACTTAGGATATAAGCTTATGAAACCCTATATAGCTGTTTACATGTAATGCAAATATCAATAAATATTATTATTCAGATTCGGGCATTTACGTTTTATTCTGGCAACAATCAGCCGTACAAAGGTGGGAGCCTGTACGCCTATACATACGGGGGCGGGATGTAGCCCAGTGGTAAAGCGCTCGCTTGATGCGCGGTCGGTTTAGGATCGATCCTCGTCGGTGGCCCCATTGGGCTATTTCTCGTTCCAGCCAGTGCTCCACAACTGGTGTAATAAAGGCCGTGGTATGTACTATCCTGTCTGTGGGATGGTGCATATAAAAGATCCCTTGCTGCTAATCGAAAAGAGTAGCCCATGAAGTGGCGACAGCGGGTTTCCTCCCTCTATATCTGTGTGGTCCTTAACCATATTCTGACGCCATATAACCGTAAATAAAATGTGTTGAGCGCGTAGTTAAACAAAACATTTCCTTCCTTCTTGCCTATACATACGGGGCCGAGCGCACCATCTCGTATTAGGTTTTTGAAATGTACATGTTTTAGGACATTCTCAAACTATTCAGCATTGTAATAGTGTGGTGGAATAGCATGGATAGGTAGGTATATATATTGCATTTGTACTTGAAACTTGGTCATTGTTGATATAAAAAAAACACGCGCGTACGGGCACACACACACACACACACACACACAACTCACACAAACACAGACACACACAACCCCCACAAAAAAAACAAAAAAAAAACCAAAAAACACAAAACCAAACCCTAATTTTCTTCCACAAAGATTACTCTTTCAATAACAGCAAATTTAATGTAAATTTGTTTAAATGATGTCGGTGGTCCGAGCACAATGAAGACGTTTGTAGAGCCTGGTTTCTACTTGCAGCTCTTCATTGGCGGATCCAGTGTGGGTCACACGGGGTCTCGTTACCTCCCCGCGCGTTTAAAATGATCTTTTTAATAATTTTTTCTTTTAAATTCAGCACTAAACTGCCTTGAACATGCGTCTCTGAACATCTTTATTTAAAAAATGTGCGGGAAGGTAGCCGCCGAACCCCATCACAAATACCGTTCCTTTTGGAAGCTCTGCTCGACAAACCCTTGCTACTAATGGGAAAATGTAGCGGGTTTATTCTGTAAGATTATATGTCAAAATTACCAAATGTATGACATCCAATTACCGATGTTAAATAAATCAATGTGCTCTAGTGGTGTCGTGAAATGAAACAACCTTTATCTGCATCCACCTGGTCTCTCAGCGAATTTAACAAATGGCACAATGGGAGACCACTGCAAACACGTAGCCCCGTGTTTATATATAAAAATAAAATCTACAAGCAACTACTGAACATTTCACAAAGTTACCAGCAGAAGCTGATCTGGACATACCTGTGTGGGTGTGTGGCACAAATTAATGGCCACACGGTTTATTGTACGCATGCCTGCACAAGACATAGCATATACGTATGCACCTGTCTTGGTTAAAAAAAACAATGATGAAGATGCGGCGTTGGGTGGCACCATAAGTCAAAGCTACCTGTTGTCAAAATGGGAAGAAAAGATGGATCTAGGGAATGACAGGTCTATAGGAAGAGGGTGGTCGTAGTTGTGTTTCCTACTTGAAGACGAAAATGTAAACAAAAAGTGTCCTACTCTATATAAATAAAGATAAAAACCAGGGCCCAATTTCACAAAACATTGTAAATGTAAATCTACGACAAAACCACAATTCTTAATAGTAAACCTACTAACAGTACAACTAATTAGTAGTAATTACTAATTAGTAGCTTGAAGTACACATTATTTCATTTCATTGTCTTGTTTTATCTTCCGTATTGTGATGTAATTTTCTGTGTGAAATAGATGCCAAACATATGTAAACAATAATAATGAAAACAAAACTGTATGATCTCAGTAAGACTATAGCCTATACCCAAATTAGGCAACTTCTGGGTGGTTTTTTTAAACGCAATGTATTTACAATTCTGACTGTGGTTAAAAGTAATCATGATGTAACCGTACTCTTTTGTAAACAGTGTGTACTGTGCAAGACTATCATCTCCCTTGTATATGATAGAAACCATTACGTGAACTGTGTATTTTTCAACGCTACGTGTGTATTTAATGATACTTAATGATTTACATACGTCAATAAACTCATTCCATACGCAGATTTGATACAAGGTGGTATTTTTTCGCGCTTTTAGCTGGCATATTTACACAGATTTTACTATATATTTTTACATGGCTGAAACTAAATCTACAGTTTGCTTGTAACCGCTTTTACAGCTGTGGTGCTCGTCTAAACTTGTACGTCATTGTTGACGATAGCACATGTCTTTCACCTTAGTATTTTGTAAATATTATTGCATACTTCATTGCCCGATCTGACGTGCACATAAGTCACGCACTGAACAACCAAACATTCGCGCATGTTGTTGAGGGAGCATGCCTCAAATTCCCTATAGCCCCCAGATTTCCATCCCATGTAACTTCCCCCTCCAACTCCAAATACTCTCCTCGGACCTTGGGTGGAACCTTCTTATTCCAAAGCATTGCTAATAAACAGGGGCCTATTTCACTATTTCACTAAACATCGTAAATTTACGTTTACGTGTAAAACTTACACCTGTCGTACGTCTACCTCTACGTGTACGTTTACTCCATTTCACAAAGCCGGTCGTAGAAATACTACTAACTTACTTTGCACGTAAATCTACGTCTGTTTTCTTTTGCAGCTCATTTAGCATAAATTTGACATCTAAAACCGATTATTAATAAATCAATGTTCTCTAGTACTGTCGTTCAACAAAACAAACTTATAACTTTAAAAAAAAAGAACGAATAAACTTGATAAAGTTTGGAAACCACCGTTTCCGGTATACCAACACAACGGTTGTACTGTACCAAATAAATTCCTATAGGCGACAATGTTAACCTATGTAGTTAAAAACACTATATTATGGGTCAATTCCCTATATTTGCTTTGGGAGTGTGTTTGTGTGTGTGGAGAGGGGGGGGGGTGGGGTGGGGTGGGTGGGCACTGATGGATCGGGTACAAACTATATCAGATTTTGGGTTACAATGGTAAAAATTAATGTGATAAAAAAAAGTCTCACAAGTGGGGGGGGGGGGGGGGGGGGGGGGGGGGGGGGGCGTACCCCCAGGACCCCTCCGGTTCCTACTGGCCTGATTTGGACAAGTCGATATGCACAATAAAAAAATAGTTTAAAAAAATGATGGTGATTTCAATTCATGTTTTCCAACAAAGTAGTAGATATACTGCAAAAAGGGTCTGCATTAAAAAAGAAAAGAAAAAAAAGGCATGTCCACCCCATGGATCTGCAACTAAAATTTTCCTAGGTCATAAACGAGTTTATTATTTGTGTAGGCAAAATGCAAGATGACGTTTGGGTGCAGTGGCGTAGCGTGGGTTGCCAGCGCCCGGGGCAAGGCAAGTATTGCGCCCCTAACCAGTGGACCGTTAGCACTCCCCGAGTCCCTTCCACCAGTCCAGAATTTTGCGCCCAGTGGCCCCGCCCACGCTACGCCACTGTTCGGGTGTATTTTGGGTGGGTTTATTTTTTTGTTTTCACCCCAATCAAAATAATAGTCAGTTGACCAGGCAGTCATTTGTGCATGGATATATCTTTTATTTCTAAATTGTAGAGAAAATATGATGTTGAATTTAAAAAGATGAAAGTAAAACATGGTATAGTGCGTCAAATATAAGTTTTAAAATAATACATTTGATAGTAGGGGCGGATCTAGACATTTGTAAAGGGGAGAGGGGTGTCACAGAATTGTAATAGGAGCAAGTTGAGTTTGTGCAAGGTAAATGAGCCGAGGTCCGAAATATTATTAATGAAGACAAGAAGACACGCGTTTTCACAACAGTTTACCACACCCCCATGTCCAGACCACGGTACGGCCCTGCGTTTAATGGGAGCTGGTACAGGCAATAGGTACTGGGGAAAAATATCGTCTGGGTTTTTTTGCTGCATACATTTGCATATATAAAAAAATATGCAGACTCGTCTTAATAGAACGCTGTCGGCCTATTTGAAAAAAAAAAACTTTTTTTTTTTTTAGTGGATTAAAAAAAAAAAAAAAAAAACATTTTGTTTAACGATACCACTAAAACACATTGATTTATTATTCATCGGCTATTCGATGTCAAACATTTGGTAATTCTGACAAGTAGTTGTTAGAGGAAACCCGCTACATTTGTTTCCTAATGCAGCAAGGGATCTTTTATATCCGCTTTCCCACAGACAGGAAAGCACATACCACGGCCTTTGACCAGCTGTGATGCACTGGTTGGAACCAGAAAAAAAAATCAGTTGAATGGATCAACCGAGGTGGTTCGATTCTGTGACGCTGGTACCTCAAGCGAGCACTCAACCGACCGAGTTAAATCCCGCCCTAAGTGGATCAAATGACACAGGTAACAAAACTGACTATCACTGGATTAATAAAGGGAGTTAATCTGTTAAACACTTTACAAAAACCAAAAGTGTGACCATTTTATGAATTATAGAAGTGGATGTTGCAGTTTACGTGTGCGACTAGTTGTGGTCGAGGGCACTCTTAGATTTACGTCTAACTTTACTCGTAACTTAAGTTTACACTTCTTTGTGAAATGCTCTCCAGTCGTAGATTTACGTTTACGTGCAAAACGAAGCTTACGATGTTTAGTGAAATAGGCCCCAGGACCCATATTCACAAAAAAGTGTAAATTTACGTCTACGACTAGCACTTACGTGTGCCGTAGATTTACGTTTACGTGCAAGAAGCACCTTATTCTCAAAGATGGTCGTAAATGTAAACGTAACTTAGTTGGACGTAAATCTACGATTTAACATTCTCACTGGAGTAATTAATAAAAACACATTAGAAACGATGACTACCGGGTAAATAACAAATGCGCAAAACGCAATTTTGTTTGTCGTCTGCTAACAATAACATTGCGAACAGTGAACCATGGCATTTTGGTATTGGTGGGGATCCGCGTTTTGGTACGAACTTGAGGACATTTCTTAAAAAGGAAACGATAACTCAGGAGAAATTGGCCAAGTCGAAAACATCCGTTCGATCACGAACAAAAATATGTTCAATCCGTGGGCGTTCGCCATAGCAAACTGCTTCATTTATTGGAAATGCTGCTAGTTTCCGTAAATAATAGTAAATAACGGCGATCGTGCTTGATTTATTATATGTACACAACTTACGTGCAGCGTTAGTTGCAACCTGAGGCACTCTTATATTTACGTCCAACTTTACACGTAACTTACGTTTTCGTTGTTTCGTGAATAGCTCTTCAGTCGTAGATTTACGTTTACGTGTAAAACTAGGCTTACGATATTTTGTGAATATGGGTCCAGACCTTTAGAAGGTCTGAAGACATCATGTAGAGCCAACTGCCAACAGCAAGACAATATAAATCTGAAAATGTTTCGCAATCAAAATATAATTCTAATTCTAAAGTTATTGCTTTAAGCTACAAGTTTATCAGCATAGCAGATATTTACACACAATATATAATGCATAATACACACAAAACATTGGCAGAGATAGAGCTTTCTTAATATGGTGGCAGCCATCTTGGAAAATGGCCGCCACGTGACCCGCACACAGTTTTGAACGTATCATCAAATAGTTTCATGATCCCAACATCATAATCAATATGTCTAGCCATGTGCACTTATGTTACCCTGTCGGTACCGGTACCCCCCCCCCCCCCCCCACACACACACACACATTCAGGTGGCCCTGGTTACAGGACTATTAACGTACGTGTCAAACATGCTAAGTGCTGTTTTATAGTTCAATAAGTAATCCGCTAACTTACGTAACATCGCAAACTTAGCCTTTCTACCTTGTTCCAATTGCTTCTTTTGAGCAACGTTGTATTATTGTAATTAAACGTCATTGCTAAATATGTAAAATTATCAACAATATCTAAATATTCTCCATCATAAATCGTATCTCTGCACAAGCCAGTCAAAGGGATGTTTTGACAAGTTCATAACTTCTACTTTTATGTTTTATGATAAATTACTGGTAATAAGTAAAAGTAAAGTTTGTTTTGTTTAACGACACCACCAGAGCACATTGGTTAATTAATCATTGGCTATTGGATGTCAAACATTTGGTAATTTTGACAGTCATCAAAGGAAACCAACTACATTTTTCACAGTAATTGCACGATATCTTTTATATGCACTTTCCCACAGACAGGAAAGGACATACCACGGCCCTTGACCAGTTGTGATGCACTGGTTGGAATGGGGGAAAACCTCAATCAGTTGAATGGATCCACCTCAGGCGAGCACTCGACCGACTGAGCGAAATCCCGCCCGAAATGATAGACACTTTGTTCCCAGGACGATGCATCTTTCCTAATCCACCTACAAGAAGAAAGTCACTAACAAAACTGATTTGAAATTTTTTAAAACTTTCAGAAGACAGAGCGAAGTGGATATATAGTCAAGCTATAATGGATTGCACTCATGAATCATACGAAGTCTGTTGTGTAACATCTCAACAATGTCAAATGTATCATGTATCATATATCGTTTAAGTAGAAAATATTATTAGATGCCATTTACATTAATTTTACGAAAGCTTATTTCAAAATGAGCGAAAGACGGATACGTTTATAAATGGCATTTAACTGTTACGTATAGAGTATTTTATTTTTTGCATGCTGACCCTCCTCTATTACAATTTTTGGGGGGTTTTTTTAAAATCCAACTAGCCTATTTATTTATGGCACTTGCGCTTTCAGAGTCTACTTTCACACTTAAGATAGCAAATGATATCAGTAGGGTTAATTAATATACATTTAAATTGATCGCCATATTCTAGTGTATAGGATATTTGTGTGTGACATGGTGTTAATTCAACAGGGTGAGAAATGTATAAACATTTCACTGACAACCAATGTCCAGAGGATGCCGAAGTTGTTTGGCGGATTTCCTTTAAAGCATTTTCATTAACCATTTTTAATCCATGTGGGACTAATTTTGCGACGTCTAAAAATTAAGTACGCTTTGTGGTGATATTTTTTTTTCAAGGGTGTAACAGTCTGTACACAAATGGCTTAATTATCAAAGGCCTTGGGTGATTTGTTTTTCTTCTTTACTAAACAGGAAGCGAATCAGTTTACGCTAAATGTGACCCGAGATTAAATTCCTAAAAACAATTAAAAAAAAAAATCCTAATAATGATCAGGTATATTTACATAAGTAACACGTGCAAGATGTGTATTAACATGCACGAAATGTCTGGAGAGATGGATGTTTTACAACATAACCATCCCAACCATTTTTGCTGTAATTGATTACAGGGATGCAATACACATTAAAATAAATAAATTAAAATTACTGTATTTAAATTTAAATGCCTTTTGTGAAATTTATTTTCTGGAAAAAAACCTGAAACGAGATTTTTTATTTTTTGTTTTTTTTTTTTTTCATATAAGCATGTCGCTGTGTTTGGGTTAATCGGTTGTAACTTCAACTAGCATGGCCATTGGATTGGACTGAGCATATTTTAACGTGCACATTCAGAGAAAGCTGTTGTAGTGTAGACTACATCCGTCTTGGGCGCAAGATCGGGTATTAGCCAGTTTTGTCGTCCACGACAGAAGGGTTGGGGAAAGAAAATAGGAAAGGGGTGGGGTGGAGGGAGAAGGGGGAAAGGGGGCCCTTCACACCCAAACAGACCAGCTCAAGGGATCTCAGAAATCAGAAGAGGACGCGAGAGGATGTGGTGATCATGGCCATTAACCCTTGCGGTATTTTATAATTGCGTTACAACCAATAGACATACGTCACATTGGCGGTTGGTTTTCGTTTTCCCCACTTAATCGCCAGATGTCTTGGTGTTCTGGTTTATATCCCATAGTTGTAAAGAGTGAAGCAATAAACATTAAGGTGATAGACGGAATGCCTAATGTTTGATCTCATCCTCGAACTCCACAAGAATATGCTGTAAAATGCAGGAACAAACAAACGTTACTCTATGAAAATAGATGTATCCATGCCAGTTACAGTGGAGAGTAGTTAATTATATAAACAAGGTTACTAATTCTAACGATGCTTTTTGGTAGCATAACATATTTGTAAATGTAATTTAGTTCTTACCAGTATCTATAAATAAATAGAAAAATTGGAGAAAACCCCCCCAATTAATAACACACAAAAACATCAATTTAAAAAAAAAACATGTATTAACATTATCATAAATAAAATAGTGACAAAATAACATCATGACAAGAACAATGGAGAAAATGACTTTTAATTATTTCATATTTTTGATGTCTGGTTTATTACATGCACGTTGTGGTATGTTTGGATCAGCAAGCATGTTGAATTGGGGTGAAAATAAAAATTAAGCATGGAACAACTACAGACACCTTCCATAATTGTGTATAATGTGGAGTTGTAAAATGTGATGGATTGCTGATGAGCAATCGTTTGTAATGTGATTACATGACATTACACAAGTTTGGGAGAATGACCCATCTACTGTGAAACACTGATTTTTTTTTTAAATGGGGAAAAAATCTCTTTATGTTATAAAAATGTGAGATGCCAAATGCTGAAGTGAAACGAATACTGCTTGACAGGATAAGTATTGAAAAACAAATCCTTTAATAATACATTTGACCAAGAGTCAAAGACCAAGACCAAAGTGTTTAACGTGCACATTCAGAGCAAGATGTTGTAGTGCCCTGTCCTGGGCACAAGTGCCAGCTCCTCCGTCCAGAACAGGAAAGGTGGGGGGAGGGGGGGGGGGGGGGATACATTTGTACAAGTAAACACTTAATATAGAGGATAACTGGTTACCATATTAAGACAGTAACCAGTTATTTATCCTGCAATCCACATGAAACAAAAAAGTTATTAAATCAACCGTTGTATTTCACAACTGAGTAGTATATGTACATGTTGAATGCCTTGCTGCCTACATTTATACACTATAACAAAATAGTTCTTAAATAACAACAATTTTATTTTTTTTTTTAAATGAAAAATTGTCTTTAAAGGGACATTCCTGAGTTTGCTGCAATGTTTAAGATGTTTATTGACTAACAGAGACATTTTAACGATTATAATTATATATTAAATATTTTTTACTGCATAATGTATTAGTGGCTGATTATTAAACATGTGTCTGATCGTTCAAACTATTTGTACTGAATTAAATTTTGTTTTATTTTCGATAAAAAAAATGTTCATACGTACGAAATTATTTGAAGACGAAATCCAACTTGGGCTTCTTACAAATACTAAGACGACCAGAAACACATTGCATATACAGACACTGATATTCTAAACAAGAAAATATATTTAATATGTAAGTTTAATCATAGAAATATTTTATTAGTCGGAAACATCTTACAATGCAGCAAACTCGGGAATGTCCCTTTAAAATGGGTTTTTAAAAATTAAAACGATCAATGTGAAATGTGAAACTTTTAATATAACATTCCTTTGCAGGTTTTCTGCCAGAAAATAATTTTGGGGTTTGTAATAAAAACAAAGAGATCCAACTAGGTGATTATAGATTTCAAATTTGACAGTGCATTTCATACACTTTGTCAAATTTTTAAACAGCAATTCTCTTACTATAATCTTATAAAAATTATATCCATTAATTTGCACAATTTTAGGCTATGTAATCCCTCCCCTCTTCCTGCTATGCTGATCATAACTACTGTAAAAGTAGTTGTCCTAAAACACTATATTTTTGGTTAGCGACTATATTCCGTCTACAAGGACAGCCTTTTTTCATGCTATGTAAATGACTATAAGATATATTTCTGGACCGATTGTTTTCCAACTTGGACAGAAAAATAGTAAAACAAATTATTTCCAAAACATTTTTACTTTGATTCTAAAATTATTTAAAAAAACATTTTTGTAGGAGGATGGGATGGACTATAGTCATTCTATGACAGGGGCAGGATGTAGCAGTGGTAAAGTGCTCACTCAATGGTCTAGGATCGATCCATGTCGGTGGGCCCATTGGGCTATTTCTCATTCCAGCCAGTGCACCACGACTGGTATATCAAAGGCCATGGTATGTACTACCCTGTCTGTGGAATGGTGCATATAAAAGATTCCTTGCTGCTAATTGAAAAGAATAGCCCATGAAGTGGCAACAGCGGGTTTCCTTTCTCAATATGTGTGTGGTCCTGAACCATGTCTGACACCATATAACCATAAATAAAATGTGTTGAGTGCATCATTAAATAAAACATTTCCTTCTTCTTCTTCCATATGTCTGTAAATAAAATGTGTTGAGTGCGTCATTAAATAAAACATTTTACTTTTCCTTCCCATGTTGACAATACGTATAGTGATTTCAGGACAAAAAATAAAATGTCAGCCAGTTTAACACTTCCAAACGTAAATTCAGTTTGTGTAGCTGCTCCCTCTTCTGGATCTTCACCAAGTTGTGTACATCATTGTTGATGATAGCAGAATTTGTAAATATTATTACATACTTCAATGCCAAACCTGTGGTTCAGCAGGAAAAGTAAAGTAAAGTTAGTTTTATTTAACGACGCCGCTAGAGCACATTGATTTTTTTATCTTATCATCGGCTATTGGACGTCAAACATATGGTCATTCTGACACTGTTTTTAGAGGAAACCCGCTGTCGCCACATAGGCTACTCTTTTTACAACAGGCAGCAAGGGATCTTTTATTTGCGCTTCCCACAGGCAGGATAGCACAAACCATGGCCTTTGTTGAACCAGTTATGGATCACTGGTCGGTGCAAGTGGTTTACACCTACCCATTGAGCCTTGTGGAGCACTCACTCAGGGTTTGGAGTCGGTATCTTGATTAAAAATCCCATGCCTCAACTGGGATCCGAACCCAGTACCTACCAGCCTGTAGACCGATGGCCTGCCACGACGCCACCGAGGCCGGTGTGGTTCAGCAGGAACGCACTAGGTAGTTGAGTAATTAGGTATTGTATTGGGAGAACAGATCAACTTCTTGTACAGCAGCGGGAGGTTTATATATATATTTCACTCTGTGTGTTTTAGTTTATGTTAAAATACTTTGTTTTGATAAATTAGAAATAACAAGTGTCAAAATAATGTTATCTTGTTCAAGTCTATTAAAATACTTCTGTACTGAAATCTGTTAGAACTTCATTATTCATTACGAATGTTTTGAGATTCATTAACCATTCACCATTTTACTTACTGTTATCTCTAACCTGACTCTAAGAATAGTTAACCATTTCCCCAAAATTCGTGAACCAGAAGGTAAAAGCCATAATGAAGTAATAATGATGAAGAAGGAAGGAAGGAAATGTTTTATTTAACGACACACTCAACACATTTTATTTACGGTTATATGACGTCGGACATATGGTTAAGGAACACACAGATATTGAGAGAGGAAACCTGCTGTCGCCACTTCATGGGCTACTCTTTTCGATTAGCAGCAAGGGTCCTTTTATACGCACTATCTCACAGACAGGATAGCAGGCCTTTGATATACCAGTCATGATGCACTGGCTGGAACAGGAAATAGCCCAATGGGCCCACCGACGGGGATCGATCCCAAACCGACCGCACATCAAGCAAGCGCTTTACCATTGGGCTACGTCCCGCCCCAAATGATGATGAATTTAGTGTTAAAATCAGCTGACCAAACCAAGACAAAACTACTCTTAGGTCTAAAGTGTCAAATACATTTTTGGCTATTGTAGCAAACATCACATACAGTATTGGACATTGAATATTTACGTATATACATATCATGAAAAATACTGACAACAAACACATCCTGTTTGTAAAATACTTAATATTTATTTTACATGTATATGTACATAGGACAAAAAATCCCCCTAAACATTCAGATGTTAACATATACAATTTTTATCTTACATTAACACATAAACATAACAAACATCATTGTGTGTTGACAGCAAATGCATTATTGAACAGTCATTTCATTTTTCTGTCTGAAGGAGTGACTAGATTAAAATGGTTCAATTAAGAAGACATTACTAGCATATACAAAGTATTATTTGGTGTGATTCTTAGTTTTCAACATGCAAACTGGTTGTTGTTAAATGCTAAAGTTTTTCAAGAACCAAATTGTTTTTTCTTTCTAAAATCTGTTTTATTTATTGTATTCTGTGCCAAGGTGGGCAGTTTAAATTTGAATATATCCTTACAAATGAAGTCATGTCAATGTTCATATTTTTACTTTGATTTCCACTTCCATTTTTTTTTTTTTAAAACATCCATGATTTACATTTTACAAATGTACAGGGAAAATTAGTGTCTAATTTTCAATGAGAAAACATCATCAATATTCAATTTCTGGTGTATTTGTAAACAACATGATGTTTATACTGATAATAGTACAAAACAGTTTTCACATTTCTGAAAAATGAGAACATGTTCTAAGGCTTTTTGCTTTGTAAATGTCAGTGTCTACAGAAAACATAAGTAAACCAATGCTGAGAGGTCAATCTAACAGCTGGTCCAACATGGTTCCCTGGCTTTAAAGTTAAGGTATACGGTAAGCACAACAGTATTCATTTCATGAGTCGCCATCGTGATTCATGATAACGATATACTTTGGTCAACACAAATTTTGAGAACAGGCTCTTCTCACCGACATCTCCTGAAAAGAAAGAAAGTGCAAATGACAAATCAATGACTGTAATTACTGTACAGCCTTTGTCATCCTAAAAATAAAGGATTTTTTTTTTTTATATAACAGCAATTCAAGTCTGAGTGGTAATGGAAGAAACCACAGAGGACACTCCATCTGAACAGCAGCAGATGACGTTTTATGTGACTTTCTCACAAGATCTTGGAACATTACAGACCTCAGTGGCCAACAATAGGACATTCGTGAATGAAATTGATCTTGTAGCAAACAAATCAGGACAATTCTGCCATGCTGTTCAAGCTATCATGATCCAATTGTTATTGTGTGAAGTTTCACGAAAATTGGATCAGAAATGACGTTGCTAGAGCAGTGATGTCATAAATCATGTACATATAGGCAAAAAACTATATTCACTTGATATCTTGTCACAAGGGGATCATAAAACATTAAACAATAAAAGTTAAACATATATATGAACCTGTGAAAATTACAAACCTCAAAAAGCACTTTATGTAATCTGTGTATTTCACTATTTAGTGTGTGATATTATTTTTAAACTGCTGTTTTGGGATTTTCCTGAACTTAAAATTATAAATTTAATATCTACAAATGTGTATCCATACCCATGTATCCAACAGAGCTGTGAGAGAAAACTTGTTTGGCATACGAAGCACTGAGGAAGATAGGTGAGCCTGGACACACTGGAAAAACGGACTGCACTCTGTAACGACACAACATACAACAATCTGTTATCTATTATAATTAAATTTCTGTTACATTCATTACAACATAACACAATCCCATTGGTCCAGATGAATCAATTGTTCATATCTTGATGAAAGTAAAAATTACGTTGTCAGGGAACGTCATTTTATATGGGCAAGTTGTCTTATTGAGGGTTATTGTTTATGGACCAAAAATAATTCAAAATAAAGTATGAACTTCTAGTATTATTATAAGCTAGTATGATTCAAATTTAATTATAAATATTGTCTGTTATTTCTTTTACGTTCATATGAATAAAATAAATCATCCACAAACTTATGTGAGAATGGCTTCACAGATTCACAGTTTGTGGATGATTTCTTTTGTTCATACCCCAATGAATGTAAAAGAAATAACAGACAATCGTTAATTGGTTGAATACTATAATGATTTCAACTTGTAGAAATACCCTAGACCGTGTTTGACAAATGTTTGACAAAGTAAGTAGCCCTCACAGAAGCTTTGGCTGGTGTGCTATGTATTATATTAACACAGTTGATAATTTCCACTAGCCCAGACCAAAAATCCACCAGCTGGGACCGGGGGCTAGTGGATTTGTTGAACCCTGCCCGAGAACAATGATTTACTCTTGACCATAGAAATGTGGATGTGCATAGTTTACAATATTTATCGGCAGTATTTCAAATGCTTTTTTAAGTAACTGTACTGAGATGCATGAATATATCTATATGTCAAAACAAACCAAAGACCTAAGCCAAATATATTTTATGGAACCTCAAGATAGCACGGAAAAAACACGAAGGTAGTATTATTTCCATAAGAAACAAATAAATGTTTTATGAACAAATCGGTGTGTGATGTACTGTTACTGTTAGTACTAACACTAAAAATAACTTTTTTTCTTATGACTACAATTGCACTTGTACATTTATCGGCAGCAAATGATAACAGACAGCTTTACGACTGCACATAGCAGACCTAAATCATAAATAATATATTTTTAACACTGCATTCATGAAGTTCAAACATCATGAGGCAAAGCGTGGCTGCCATCAGTGGCAAAAGGAAATGATTAGCATTGTAAAGAACTCCACTGGAGCTTCACCTACACAGAACAAGGAGATAATGACTACCACAACAAACAGTACCGTGTGGCCAGGACACTGTGTATATACCAGGTGGATGACTCCAATACCTGGGTGTCTGCAGAGACTTAACACCAGCATATATGGGTGGGGTTATGGAGTTGGTGTGCTCCAAATATACATATATCTCATGCACAATCAATAACACATGTCAAATAACTTTTTGCGATCGCAAAATAGATCTGCAAGAAACATCTTACAAAAATAAGAAATGACCATCGACTGCACTGGGAAAAAACCTAAAGGAAAAAAATAGAAGTTTATTTGGTTTAATAACACCACTAGAGCACATTGATTTATTAATTACCGGCTATTGGATGTAAAGCATATGGTCATTTTGACAGTCATAAGAGATGAAACCCGCTACATTTTTTCATTCGTAGCAAGGGATCCTTTATATGCACCATTCCACACAGGACAGCACATACCGGTACTTTGGCCTTTTATATACCAGTTGTGGTGCACTGGCTAGAGTGAGAAATTCAACTCTTAGAATAATATGCTTTGTATAAAAGCCAGCTCTGTTAATAGGCCATCTTACAATTCTGCTAAATCATCTAATACTGTTCAGATGGGCTTGTGTTTAAGCAGACAACTGTTGAACAGGATATATTTTAATATTTATTTAGATGGCTGCTTAACCAAGGTTTGACTGTGAGTTGGTAAAGTATAAAGCTAAATAAACAAATACTGTGAATAACTGGTTACTGTCTTAAAATATTGGCTTTATCCTGCACAAAGGTTAAAACTGGTATTGCCATTCAGCCTGACCAGGATTAAGATGATATCTTAAGACGGTAACCAGTTATTTTATTTATGCTGCAATCCATGAAAAATGTATCAAATAACCCATTTTATTTCACAACTTTACCCTTTTCTGGAGTATCATATTCACATGTGTTGAATTAACTTGTCGTCTACAATATTAATATTCCAAAACAACAGAGTTCTTAAGTAACAATTTATTTCATATTTTTAAATGAAAAATAATCTTCCAAATGATTTTTAAAAATCAAAACAATCCACTTGTAACTTTGAACAATATTACAATACTTTGCTGATCATAGCTAGTGTAAAAGTAGTTCCGTCCCAAAAAGCTGTATTTTTGGTCAGTTACCAAAAATATAGAACTTTATCTAGTCATCATATCTTGACAAAACATATAGCGATTGCAGGATATAATACATGTTTCATTAGAGTGTCTGTGCTTTTTTTTTGCTTTTTTTTAAACAATATTTATTCATTTGAAATAAATGAAATGGATCGGCAAAGAGGCTGTAGGCCTATGTAAATGTCTCTCCACGATATAATTTGACATAATATATTAATTGAAATAAATGATGAACATGAAGTCTGTGCTTGACTATGCATTGGCCTAAAGACTCTTTCACTTTACAAATAAAATTTCTTCCAAGCCAAGATTTTACGTGATCTAAATTCACTATTCAGCTACTTAATGACATTTCCAATTTGACTTATATACAGAAAAACCTGTCTAAACCGGCTCACCCTGGGAACCAAATATTTATCCAATTTTGTCAGGATCCAATATTGGGTGTTAGAATGCAGAAATTTGGGACCATGAAACTTGGCAGATTTTGACAGGATTCCAATTTGTTCATGGTCCAGTTTAGATACATCTAGGTTTCACTGTATTTATCTGTTTGACACTCTGCAAATATTGTATTTGTCATGCTGGGATGTCATTAATCAATCATGCATTCATTTAGTTACAGAGAGCAACTAAAAAAATATTCACCAATACAATTTAAACAGACTTTCACACTTAACACCTTCAGAAATACCTGGCACTAACAAAGTGTTCTGCTAAATTAGGCAATGGCAGACGATACCAAGCTTTCTCTCTTTCTCTTGTTCTACAGCTTGATTTCGAAGCCCACCCTAAAGTGCACTTGGAAAGACAAGCTGTTATTTATTGAAAGAAAGATGTCTTATCTGCAGTTGAAAGTCAGCGGCTAATAACAAAGTATTGCATGGCCAATGCTCTCATGAAAACCAAGTCGCTGTTTATTGACAATGAAGACATGTAGGTCGAGATATATTTATAACACTGCTGTTTTAAGTAGTACCATCCACAGTGAACTATGTTAAAGTGTAACCTGCCAAAGTTATATAGGCACAAACCTTTAGCATGTTTACAGATGTGATCACCAATATTTATTTTTATATCTATTTTGGTTTGATATTAACAAATCGAAGAATTGAACAAATTCTTCAGTTGTATAATCTTTTTCTTTTTTTCCCCCGATATAAATATATGCTATGATGTAGGTCTTGTGTCAGATTTGTACAACGTGGAGCTAGAAAAGGGCAAATTGATCAGATTGCAGATCTGGAAAAAAAATCAATTAGTCATGCTGATTTTTATGTACAAACCAAAGGAAAACCTTGAACTTAAACTGACTACAAAGCATATGTAACT
The DNA here is from genome assembly GCF_016097555.1 of Gigantopelta aegis. NCBI lineage: Eukaryota > Metazoa > Mollusca > Gastropoda > Neomphalida > Peltospiridae > Gigantopelta > Gigantopelta aegis. The sequence goes on along the minus strand of NC_054701.1, from coordinate 27,422,405 downwards.
CAGAATTCATTTGATATATTCCTTTGAATTTTTGATCTACCTGTTATTCACAAAGAAACAGCAAATAATACTAAGAAGCTAGAATTTTGTTTGAAGAAATAAACTATTACGGACATAATGTGAGATGTACGTATTTACTGATATACATGTTCCAACTGACTGTGATCAGTTCCTTGGGAAGCAGCATGATAAAAGATAATCAATATGAACATTGTAAGTCTAAGATTTATTTTCGTGATTCATTTATGGTTTTGAGTAGATTATTCTGACTACACAACTTGTTTGTCTTGCTTGTCTTTTCAGGACAGAGAAAATCTACTTCACCCACATGGAAGGAAGGAAGGAAATGTTTTAGTTAACGACACACTCAACACATTTTATTTACAGTTATATGGTTAAGGACCACACAGATATTGAAGGAGGAAACCCGCTGTCACCACTTCATGGGCTACTCTTTTCGATTAGCAGCAAGGGACCTTTTATATGCACCATCCCACAGACAGGATAACACATACCACAGCCTTTGATGTACCAGTCGTGTTGCACTGGCTGGAGCGAGAAATAGCCCAATGGGCCCACTGACGGGGAATGATCCCAAACCGACCGCACATCAAGCGAGCACTTTACCACTGGGCTACGTCTCGCCTTCGCCCACATGTGTTCCTACCAGTTACAAGAGAGGATTCCATTTACATATAAATTTCCACAGACAAGATGACATATATTTTAATACACTAAATCAGGGGCTCTGACAATGAAGACACATTATACAAGAATTCTGTGGAGTTATATGTCTTGTTTAGGTTAAATAAAGAAGTAAATTGTGAAGGAAGGAAATGTTTTATTTAATGACGCATTCAATACATTTTATTTACAGTTATATGGCATCAGACATATGGTTAAGGACCACACAGATACTGAGGGAGGAAACCTGCTGTCACCACTTCATGGGCAATTTTCGATTAGCAGCAAGGGATCTTTTATATGCACCATATATGCGAGTGCTTTACCACTGGGAAATAAATTGTGATGCAACATCCATGATTATAATCCATTCGCGTCAAACGGGAATCAATAAATGGTTAACTCTATAATGAATAATATTAAAATAAAATAAAAATACTATTAAGTTTTAGACCAATACAGGTTTTTTTTTATAAATTGCCATCAAATTGTCTGGATTAAATTTCATTTTTTGTACTCTAAGCATTTACACAACCAGTGATAGTTTTATTTCATTGTAAATTAATTGTATATTTTCCTCTATTATAGTGGGATTTTTTGTTTTTGTATTGCTTCTAGAGCTATTCCTCAAGTTACTCTAGAATTTATTGAAAACCTGTTATATGTAATATATCAAGGTCATGTTGACCGCCTGTCGTTTATATTCACCCTGGTTGGGGACAAGTCTTACTGTAACAGGGTTTCTGTGAATGAATAAAAAAAATAAAAAAATAAAAATCTCATTGTTAATACAAATGTAAAGACAAGGTAGGCAGTTTCACCTGAATTGTTACTAGTAATCAATAATGCAGTAGACAGAGATTAAAGGCAGATATAATAGTTGCTTTCATCCTGTATCAAACAAGAATTCCACGTAATTAAATGTCTCGCCTACCATAAACATGATAATTGCATCCATAGATGAATTGAAACTTACAAATTAAATATATGTTCTTGTTTAGAATATCAGTCTCTGTATATTCTATGTGTTTCTGGTCGTCTTACATTTGTAAGAAGCCAAAAGTGAAGTTTGTCTCCAAATAATTTCGTACATACGAAAAACATATTTTAGGAAATAAAATGAAATGTCACCTAGTACATATATTAGAACTATCAGAAACATGTTTAACATACAGCCACTAACATTTTATGCAAAAGATATGTGATTACAATCATTAAAAAAAGTCTCTGTTAGTCAATAACATCTTTAACATTGCAGTAAACTCAGGAATGTCCCTTTAATATTTCTGCAATTGTAACTTACGGAGCTCTGCAACACTCCACCAAAAAAAAAAAATTTTGATTCAGGCAAATACATTTGAAAAAGATTTAACCCCAGAAGTATGTTAATCTTAAAGATGTTAAATTCTCTTCATGCTGTATCAAAGATCACACGAGAGAGAAAAACAAAATTGTGCTTCCAGCAGAATAAGGTAAAAACATTTGGAAAGCACTCTTCATAATCAATAATCTGTTCTCTATGACAATTCCAACATGGCCAAGGCATGACTTTTCAGTGTATAAATTTAAGATCGGACAACCAGTCCGAAGTCCAAAAATAATTTTAACACATCCACATGCTTCAGATTCAGGCATGTCCACCTTAGCCCCTGACTCTGGTATGACCAATGACTTGGTCCAGGGTAGAAAACTGACCCAACTTGCTGGATTAAACTCATCACAAACTACAACAGGGCTGGCGACATATCCGACTACACTATGTGTAAATAAGCTATTACAATGTGCTAATTTCGAACCCTGCTCCACCAAACATAACAGACCATAGGCGAGATACTGAAACTGAAGGCAGGTACTTACAACGCTAAACAATGTAGCTAAAGAATAGAGGTGAGGATTTTCATGTGCCTGTGTTTTGTTAACATTAACCAGCAAATCCCCAGCCAATGCCCCAGTAACCCAGCAACTTATCTGAGCAACAGGCCCAACAGTAGGAATACCGGTATATTCAATCGTGTTTGCCGTTATCAATAACAAAATGTCAAGATGTATAAAAATAAGACTAAGACAGCAGGCCTCTTTTTAGACCCTCCCACCCCTCTTTGAAACTAGAACTGCATTACAGGTAAGGGTGGGACATAGCCCAGTGGTACAGCACTCACTCAATGCACGGTCGGTGTGGGATCGATCCCCGTCAGTGGGCTCATTCGGCTATTTCTCGTTCAAGCCAGTGCACCACGACTGGTATATCAAAGGCAGTGATATGTGCTATCCTGTCTATGGGATGGTGCATATAAAAAGATCCCTTGCTGCTAATTGAAAAGAGCAGCCCATGAAGTGGCGACAGCAGGTTTCCTCTCTCAATATCTGTGTGGTCCTTAACCATATATCTGACGCCATATAACCGTAAATAAAATGTGTTGAGTGAGTCATTAAATAAAAATATAAATTCTTTCTTTTATTACAGGTAAAAACAAAAGCTGTGGAGCACTGGTTGGAACAGGAAATAATTCCGAATCAGTCCACTGTAGAGGATAGATACTATGACCTTCTGCACCTCAGGTGATTACTCTTTACCACTAAGTAACAATTGTTTCCTCAAGAATGTGATACCCAGTTAAAAATAAAAGCTAAAATGATCTTTAAAAAGCTGAAAACCATGTACATTATGCCCAAATAAGGCCATTTGTCAGTATTTCAAATCAAATGTAGCCTACGTTGTGACAATTATTTAAAAAAACCCTCAAATCAGATAAAAAGCTGAAAGATCACATCAGTTTCCTGTAAGTGCTGTTGCAAAATTGATCACACAGGGACAATGTTCCGTAATTATTATTTTAGGCTTTATTATGCTGCCACATTTTTTTTTCTCCTTATGCATATTTGGTTTAAATACATTATATTTTGTGGTTGATGGGTGTTATTTAAAAACAAATCTTCACCCTAAATTAAAAATATGTCCAGTAATACATGTTTATTATTTGAACTAGGTTTATATGCAATGATCTATAATAAAATAAAATAATTTGTACAGATTTAATTCCAGAGAAACATATTTCCTATTACAGATGCACAGTGCAATATAATGCAGCACAGCTGTGTGGGTTTTTTTTTTTTTTAATTCAGTTTAATTTTAGTGTTGTTTACTTCAGTTAATTGTTTGCATAATTTGCCTCAACCAATTGCATTAAATTGAAGACTGATTAAGAGAGAAACGTAAGTGCATACTGGGAGTTTATAAAAAAAAAAAAAAAAAAAAAAAAAAAAAAAAAATCACAACACAAAGTATGTTTGCCAACTATTTCCTTTATCTTTTATTTGTAGAAGAATTCTTTAAGACTAGCTGATAAAAACTCCAGGCCCCCATGCTGTACAGGTGTTGGAAAGCATGGCTGTATATCAGAATTAGCTCTGTGTTGTTTCCACAGAAAACACTGCCCAGTCAAGACAGATCATACATCTTGGCAACTGCCTGCTGGAAACGTTTTCAGTTAAATGTGTACTAACATCAAGTCTAAGCCGACCAACATATAATGTACTTTTACCCACATGGAAACATTCCAGGCCAATGGTGCAAAACCAAATGGTTTCTGCAGCCAGAATGAAACCTGAAAATCACTACAACTTGTCTATGGAAATCTATGTGCTAAGGATGTGCTACCAAATTTTACTAGCATTGGTCTAGTTGTTTTGCAAACTTGAAAACATATTTTTAAATTACCTCTCCCCCCCAAACCCCCCCCCCCCAAAAAAAAACCCAACAACAAAACAAACCCAAACAACAACAAACAATGAGTAAGCAGTAATTAACTTTCCTTTTGTAACACCTCACACCTCTCAGCTTACCGTGTGATGAGATTATTCTTTTACTTTTACTTTTTCATTTAAACTGTTTTTTTGTTTTTTTTAATTCTCCTAGCTCAGTTGGTAAAGTGCTTGCCTGAGGTGCTTGCAACATAGGATCGAACCACCTCAGAGGACCCAGTCACTGACTGGATCCCCCCCCCCCCCAACCAGTACCCCATGATTGGAATGTTAAAAGTTGTCATATGTGCTGCCCTGTCTGTAGGAAAGTGCTGTTACTTACAAACTGTAGCAGGTTTCCTTTAAAACTTTGTGCTAAAATTATCAAATGTTTTACATCCGATAGTCAATGATTCATAAATCAATGTGCTCTAGTGGTGTCTTACAAACAAAACAAATTTTAAAGTTCAAATTTATATGCTGTATTCCTGTTTTTATGTTTAATTTTCTCCTGAAGTTTTACCACGTGATTTCAAACAGAGAATTTTATTTTTGTCATAGTTATTTATTTGTTTTGTTTTGGGGTTTTTTGCAGTAAAACAATAAAACCAGCACTAATTAACTTTGATAGCACATCCTACAAAAGGTTCTGATTACATTAAGCAGAGTAACTTTTTTTTATCTGCATCAGAATAGATATGGTGTGATGCAGGATGCATTCTCAGACTAAAATTGGCACAGATGGAAATACTAAAGCTCTCAGGAGATCAAGAAAAAAAGAAGAAGAAATAAAAAACAAAACAAATGTGCAACCTCTTGTTCCCATCTGTCAATGTGAACTTCAAGTGAGTAAAATAAAAACAAACTTTCAAGTCATTTACAGTATGTGGAGGAAAATACTGTCATGCAAAATGGTTGAATCAATCACAGTAAAGGCAGATAATTAAACTATATAATTTCACAAACAGCTTGTTAAAAAAAGACCATCATGATAATGATCAGAATTGCAAAGGTTAAGTCATCACAGACAGCTGCATGTAGCTAAGGAGAAGAATGCTTGCTTGAGGTGCAGTGAATCACAGGCTCAATCCCTAAAAAAGGACATACTGGGTTATTTCTTCTTACCGCCAGGGGACGGGGTAGGGGTATCACTCGATGGTAGACTGCTCATCTGGGTGGGGCACAGGATTATTCCCTGCCCCAACCAGTGAATGACGACTGGTACATAAAGGAAGGAAGGAATGTTTTATTTAACGACACACTCAACACATTTTAAGTATGGTTATATGCCGTCGGATATATAGTTAAGGACCACACTGATAATGAGAGGAAACCCTCTACCGCCACGCAATAGGCTAAATACAGCATGCCACATACAGGATAGTACATACCATGGTCTTTGTTAGATCAGATGTGGAGCACTGGCTGGAAGGAGAATTAGCTCAATGGACCTGATAGGGATCGACCCTAGACCAACTGTGCATCAAGTAAGCACTTTACCACTGGGCTATATCCTGCACTGGTCCATCAAAGGCCATGGTATATATATATTGTCCTGCTTATGGGAAAGTGCATATAAAAAAATCCCTTGCTCAGGAGTTATAGATTTAAAAATAATAATAATTTGCTATGTGGGGCCAGTAGATTTCAAAATTCACTGATAATGATTAAAAATCCACTTGCCCAACATGCTACCTAGTTTGATATAAGCAATACATGATAATAGCATCTATCAGTTTAGAATAATGTTAACTACAACAGTATATCTAAAAAAGCACTCTTTATCAACACTTATAAATTCATTTCTAACACTTATTTACAGAGATGTTTTGATAATTTAATTAATTGTATTACAATTTAATGCTCATACATCCTCTCCTTCATATTATTAACTATAAACAGGTAGTGACATTAAAGTCCTCTGTACAATGGATTAAACCAAATAATAATAAAATTATTTACACATTTATAGTATTACAGTTAAACAAGTATTCTGAGAGTACTGCTAAAGCAATACATGTCCCCCTAATGGGCCAAACAAATTTGTTTTATCTCCTGGGCCATAACTGTGGACAATGGGTAAATCACCACGAAAGTCAACCTTGATCTGTAACAGTACACGATAAAGCTATAGTTAAAATTTCAGCTCAATATCTTGAGGCATTGTTGTTCTATTATGAACCAAAAAGTCAGGAAAACAAATTTGAGTATTTCCTAAGTTCAAGGATCGTAACTCTAAAACAAAATGGGTAAATCGCCAAAAAAATTCAGCTCAATATCACATGGCACTGTGAAAAAAAATAATCTGAAAAACTATATGTGGGACAGATGGGCACAGACACACACACAGACAGACAGACAGACAGAAGGATGGTGATGAAACCTAGTCTCCTCCTGTTGGGCCAGTAGGGAAGTAATGATTTAGTTGTGACTGCAACAATAGACTGGTGGCTGTTTGTACAGTGTTACACAAATGTATACAAAATGGGGGCAAGATAATAATAATAATAAAAAAAATAATATTGCTGGCCTGTTGACCTTTGAAATTGTAGATAATCTCGAAAGATATTTTATGCATTAAGCATTGGCCGTTGTACAATGTGACCTTAAAAAAAATCTTGTTAAAAAAAAGAAAAAAAGAAAGATACTAGTAATTAGAACTACCAAGCATTGAAATAAGCACAAGTTTGATACTAAATCAATTTACTTTAAACAAATACCATGTTCCTTTCCTTCATGACTGGCTTATTAAATGCTATACATAATATGTGCTGGGAACAATTCAAAATCATCTGCAAATCGATCAGCACTGTCGCTAATTAAAACGCTGTGAACAAAATGTTCCTTGATGAGCTGGAATATGTAGGAAGGTGTATATTAAACACCTTTTGTTGCTTGCTAATGACGTTGACCTAGACTTAGAATCATATTCATAGGATCAGAGATGTGCAGTTGAAAGATTCACCTGGCAAACAATCACACCAAATACGACAGCCAGTTATTAAAAGAATTCCAAGTTAAATATAATCAGAGAAACTGAACGTGACCCTGCCCTGATGTTACTTTCATCAAGCTGGATGTAGGCATTGTATGGCTGTTAAACACACCTTGTGAATGATGACAATCAAATATAAAAAGCCATCCATTACAGGATTCAAGAGTAAAAAGTCTTTACTGAATTAGAGAAACTTTAACTGAAGTTAAAACTAACTTCCAAATTATCTTGACCTAGGGCCATATTTATAAGGTTATGGTTATGTACTGTTACTTGGTGAACACCCATATCCCATATAAAAGCCACTCATTAAAAAGAAACTAAAATAAATTTAAAAAACCCTTTAGTTTAACCAACTTTTGATAGGTTGAAAAAACCAACAAAAACCCCACACTCCCACCCCAAAAAAACCTACACCCTAGAAATTGATAACAAAATATAACCATAACATATTGAAAAATAATGTCTTTAAACAAAGGAATCAAGAAGTATTCAAATGTGATATAAATATATGAAATTCTGTCAAAGTTTAACATGACATTAACAAAATAGACACTTTGATGGAAAATGTCATTCTTTTATGTCACCTGCATTCAGCCAAAGAATGTGTACAGATCTGTACTAAATTTGCTAAGGTTACTATTGTTTTATGAAAAGTTTTATTTTAACAAACATTATGATAGTATTGTTAAAGCAATACAAATTTTCATATCTCCTAAGTTCAACGGCCATAACTCTGTTAAAAATGGGTAAATCCTCAAGAAAGTCAAACTTGATCTGTTACTCTATATAATAAAGCTAAACACAAAATTACAGCAAGGGCATTGCATTTTTTTTCTCCAAAAAATAGGATGGACAGACATACAGACAGACAGACTGACTATCAATATGAATTGGCTGTAATGTAACATACATGTGTGATGCTAGCAACAATTAATTTAAAACAGTTTAATATACAAAAAATGCTTCGATCTTGTGAGTGCCAACACCAAGGTTCACTCATCTCGTGTGTGTGTATATATAGCTCTGTGAAAGACGTGCACATGGCAGTGAGCCTGAGCTGCAATCTGGTGGAGATCTCTGCTAACTGTAGATATAATTGGCCTACTTCAATCACTAGTGCAGCTGATTGGATACCTTCTGCTCCTCGGTCCGCACATGTTCGACAATTACCCAGTTAGAGATAACATGGAGTGAAGGTTAGGAGGAAAACTTACACAGCACTGCAGTAGGTGACCCCATGTCAGTTATTACATGGAAAAAAACGTTTAATGATCCAGCACATGCAATATTTCATAATCATGTAATTCACATTTTATAAATAAAAGCATCAAATATTAATTTTTTAAATTAATCAACTAGCTGTAATATGCAGCAAATGTCTTATGTCATACATTCCAATACAACAGAAACTGTGTACATGTATGAACCTGAATGCTAATATTAAAGTTTTACTCTTCTTCTTTGTTCACAACTGAACAACCTGGAACCATGGAAAGATTGCACCATTTCGTTGTGAGTTTTTCTTATTTACAAAACTAAGTTTACTTGCTATTAACAGGGTACGACATTAGGAATTTTTCTAACTGGCCAAGTACTGGTTTATTTTAACAGAACCTTTAATGATTTCAGCAGGCCTGACCAAACTGTAACACTAACAGGCCCATGTTTGTATACAGACCTGCAAACAATCTTAAGCATCATCTCTGATTTTATAGTTTTCAAATAAATAAAATATATAGCAGCTCAAGATCATGTCTAATGTTTATTTCAAAAAGCCATCTTCATCTATAATAGTCTGTCCCAGTATGTACATAATTTTTATGTGGCTTGAGGTACGAAGAAATGAAATGTGTTTTGAGAATATAAAAAAGTACTACATGTATTTTTGAGTGCAGTTTGAAAAACAAAAAAACATTAGCTTTATAGTTATCTCCTGTTGTTAGGATTATACCAGCTGATAAACAAATGACACATTTTCATACCATTGTGTGTATTACAATTTTATTTCTTTGAAATTGATTTTTTTTTTTTTTTTTTTTTTTTTTTTTTACTGCACACAAAAATAGTGTTTTTCGTGTATATTTCTCTATTATTTTTTTTCAAAACTTTAATTATTTACCCCCCCCCCCCGCCACAAAACATTGTTAATTAATAGAGGATGGGAAAGACTATAAATGACAAGCCTTTGAATGACAAGTTGTTATCAGTCAATATGTCATCATCAATCTTGACCTCACTGCAAGTATCCTGTTCCCGAAGGCAAGACTTTTGATTTGAACACCTAAATAGTTCACTACCTTCACTGTTTGACCATACTTCCATGGCAGGTATTAGATCAAATTCTTCAATGTCAGGTAAATACATCACAATTGTCACCAGGTCAGACAATTTGACCACCATTATTGTTTATATGTTTACATTTATGTTTGATTGGTTTGGTAATAAATACAAAATATTTGTTGACAAAATAGCAATTATAGTGTTAGACAAATGTTTAAGAAAGTCAATAGCTCTGGCAGAAGCTTTGGCTAGTGCCTATGTAATATAGTAATACGCTTGATAATTTCCACTAGCCCAGACCAAAAATGTACAAGATGGGACCTTGGGCTAGTGGATTTGTCGGACCCTGACAATTACTGGCTGTATTTTACTTCATAAATAAAAATGCAGCAATAGATTTAAAAACCATTACTTAACTTGATAAACACCCCACCCCCATAATGTTTTACAACATCACGTGATAGCCTTCATCCCTACAGACTGCCATTTTGAACGAATCTACCAACGTTATTGTGACAACACATGATACGAATTCCTCTTACGACAAAAAACGGTTGAAAATGTGGGCGTCACCTTTACACATATAACTTTCGAGCAAAGGCAAGTGATATAAAATTTAATATGAAACAGTTTATCGTTTAACATACAGTATAACTGAAACTTTAAACGGCCCTTTGGAGCCAGTTCATTTTTGTTTTTGTAAATTTTAAAATGGCCCTTTAGCAAAATAACCAGAGGGGGACGGCTTTCGTATATTTATTTCGTACCCTGATTAATAAATATTAACTGTTCTCATGAAAATATATTCACAATTTTTATAAACAAAATTATACACTGAGAACATTTCACATTAATGTTATTCAAAAAAATAATTTTATCAATTATTCTTATTTCCATAAAGACAACATTATCAAAAGTAAAGCTACATTTCCGTATATATGTTTTTCCTGTCTGTAAACTGCAAATTATTGAAATAATGTGTCTGTCATGTCTGTGTTTCCATGCTATCTGTGAACTGTATGTGATCTGTTCATGTGAATTTGGAATCGCCTTTTCAGCAATTCTTTTTGGAAACACGGAATCCCACAAGAAATGATGTCATATGAGCAAGAAGTCTAAACTGGCCGATGTTCTTACAATGTCCTTGCAAAATTAATTTCTGTCACTATGTCTTCACAGATGGGTAGATGTGCACAGGTATGGAAACGATCGACATGGACAGATTCGCAGCTTTATGCAATACATATACGGAAAATGTACATACTGAATCATAGCTTTAATGTTGTGTATTGTGTGTGTGTGTGTGTGTGTGTGTGTGTGTGTGTGTGTGTGTGTGTGTGTGTGTGTAGGGTGATTCATACTAAAAAAATCCTCATTTTGAAGTTCAATAACAGAAACCTTTTACAAGACAGAACACTTAAAATGTTTACAAGAACAGTTTGTGTTGTCTGTTGATGTTACTCATTATCTACACTACGGTCTAAAAACAATGGTCAATGGGCCCACCATTTTTCATTGGTCTGTTTTACCAAGATGAAATGCACTTCCTTACTTCTACAAGAGGTTTTTTCCCCCTCAACAGTCTAAAATTTTCTACTGACATTCTTCTATCATGCACTTGTTTGCATGCTGAAGATCAATCAACCATAATTATTTAGTACAGTAGATATTGAGAAGCTTTTGATTGGGATATCAGTTTGTCACATTTAATTTTTTTTTTATTACTGCACCATTTTAAACATGAGCTATTATAAAAATAAGCTGTTCATCGTAGTAAAAAATTTAAGATCAGTACAAAACATAATAAACTGGTTTCATTGAAATTTTCAATGTTCTGTGCTGCATATTTAGTAACATTTTCTTTATGAATCATCCAATATAATAAGCCACACTCAAGCTAGTAAAGTAATAATATATGTAACATCACCAGATGCATATGCTAATTAATCAAAAATTTTACCAGTATGAAATGACTTACCGTAACTGTGAGATTCGGTTTCACATTCAGGACTTGTACCAGGGTAGGTCCCAGGCACTGTCACTGTTATAGGTGGCACACTTGGTAAATTTTTATCATCTGAAACAATAAACAATAAGTTAATTAACCAACCAACTAAATCAAATCAATCAACCAAGTAAATCAAATCATCCCAGTGGTGGATCCAGGTGTGTGTGTGTGTGGGGGGGGGGGGAGGGTGAATAGGGTGGCTAGCCACCCCCTCCCTTCCTGGGCAATTTTTTTTATGTTCATTCCAAACATATTTAATGAATTTTATGAATTAATTGCAGTCGCTGTACTGATCAACATTTGCCATTTTTAGCAAAATACATTAAACATGATGTCACAGACAAAATATTACATTTGTATCTGTGACGTTTAATGTTATCTTTACCGTAAGCCCCCGCCGGTTCACTCCATCCCAATCCAGCCACCACCACCCCTTATTATTTTCTAGATCTGCCACTGCATCCTACCAACCATCCAACAAATAATCTATCAGATATTTCTCAAATGTATTATTGGACTTTCCAGATTGCTATTTGAGACACCGAGATTAGGGTCTCTAGTACTCATGGGTCAAACTTGACCCGGACCCATGTACCCACCACTTGATGATGATGAGACTAAGGAATAAAGTAAAATAGCACTATGCATCTTAATTCCAGTGCTGAACATGGATGCCAAATCATGCCATTGTATTGCATTCCACATGTTCGACTTTTCTTTTCTCTCCATGTCTCATAGCCCTATAATGTAACCGGTGGCAACCATATGGCAAAATTACATAAAAAATACAATTAAACGAAGGTGCTCTTCCTTGCATGGGTACTCGAATCCTGTGAATGGACTTGAGTATTCCTAGACTCTGCCCGTGCCCAATTACTCGTACTTGTGGAGGCCCTATCCGAGACTACCATTTTCACTGCCAGTGATTCATCTTGTGGCTTTGGGTATGTTTTATTGTTTTATTTATTTATTTATTTATTTTTATGGATAGGTAGGAGTTTAAAGCAGAAACAGAATTAAAACAAACATTAATGTGTTTGCATCCAATGTCAAGTTCCAAATAGCTTATTATGCAACTGTTCTAAAAACGAGTACTGAGTTTTTAAAAGTATGAATCAATCATTTGTTAATTAAATTATCTCATAACTAACAAATAAATGCAAAATTTAATCTGATGTTAAGTATTTAAGTGGCACATGCTAAGACTAGGTCATTAACACAACCAAAACAGGGTCTTTATTAATTCTGAAAGTTCTGACAGTTGAAGGGTGATGTTTGGAAACCATAGGCAGCTACAGCCTAGGTCCCCGAAGCTCTGGGCTTACTGTTCGTGGCACGCGCCTTGTTAATGAATCTGCTATAAAAAGTAAAGCTTTCATTGAAAAATGTAATGAACAGGCAGCCTAAGTATAACATGCACACACAGCTCCAGTGCATGGGGATAATGAGAAAACCAGACTGGCATAGCATGACTGCTTGCACTTGGTATTTTTCGCTCTCACGAGCCACAAAGGTCTGGCAGTTTGCAACTGTTTAATCTTACAGATTGGCCAACATGCTGGGGCTGTGATTAAAGTGTACAACCACACTGATAATGTACATAACTGTGGTTCACGTCCAATATGCCAATGTTATATTGACTGACTCTCTACGCATGTTAGTGTCTGTGGAACCACACCCCTGCGCGTGCTGTAACCTTACCATTGTGCAGGGGTGTAACATTCTCTTTGAGAATGGCCAATACAGCACAAAATTGAAGTTTTGAGTAAAAGTCAGTATCTATCTGTGATATTTGTATTTTTGCACATTTCTTTACACTGTGTTTTTGTTTAAATCTTGAATTTTTATATTGATGTTGATCATCACTTTATTTGTTTGCATTACCATAGTTTGACACCCAATAGTCGATGTATTTTTCGTGCTGGGGTGTTGTTAAACATTCATTCATTCATTCATTCTGTGGAACCACAGACATGTTTTTGGGGTTGGGTTTTTTTTTTGCATTCAACACATTTTATTTTCGGTTATATGGCGTCAGACATATGGTTAAGGACCACACAGATATTGAGAGGAAACCCACTGTTGCCACTTCATGGGCTACTCTTTTTGATTAGCAGCAAGGGATCTTTTATATGCACCATCCCACAGACAGGGTAGTACATACCATGGCGTTTGATATACCAGTCATGGTACAATGGCTGGAACGAAAATGGAAACAGTAACAATGACTACAAAGTCTGAAAAGAAAGGAATGTTCATCCACAATGTTTGTAGGCAAACAATCGCTCAACACAATTCACTTAGAAGAGAAAAACTTAACACATTAATGCAGTTTGTCTTTTTATTTGATGTTTTATTCTTTCACAAAGTTTTCTAGAAATCAATACATTTTTTAAAATTTCAAATGATATATTGCAAATGCTCTCAAAGAGCAATGTTTTCTTTTACTAAAATTCACATTGAAGATACATGTATCACAGCATGTTAAAAGCCATTTATGGACACATACATGTACTAATGATGTTAAAATATAGTAATATTAATAAAACCACAAAAATAAATAATTAAAAAAAACCCTATCTCTTTATGAATAAGCAAGTATTTTATGTCATAAACAAGTATAATGAAACCAGCAGAACAATACAAGTCTACAGACAGAACTGATTATTCTTCATGTTCATTCTTTTCTCTTTTTTTTTGGCTTATATGAAATTTCACCTTTATAATGACTATTTGAGGTGAATTATGCATGCAATTAGTGTCGTCTGAGTCTCAACCCATCTACATATAGATGTAGACACCACCTTCCTTATCTATCACCTTTCCACTTCCCTTATTAAAAAGTAAAATAAAACATTGCATTTACAAGTATGGATAATCATCGATAAAATGATTTTGTGCATTCAGTTATGGATATTAAAAAATTATTTGGTATATGAGATGTCATGACCATGTACTCATAGCACTCAAGCCATTAATTGAAGATTTTCTAATTCCATAACAATCTAGTACCATTTATGAAGAAAAAAAACCCTCTCTCAAAGAACTGATCTTACAGAAGAAAAAAAGACTTTCAATTAAATCAAGATATTACAATATAAAATAATGCCGATAGGATTGAGCAATTGCCTATACCAGGAATAAAGTACTGCCAAAGAACTTAGACCAAGTAAATGATTGAATGGAAAGCAACAATTTGTTTAACAACACCTCAGCACATTTAAAACTAGAGCTAGAAAATGAGATATGAAACCTACTGCTGCCAGAGGCTACTCCTACTGAATTAGGTCAGGTCAGAGAGTTTAACGTGCACATTCAAAGCAAGCTGTTGTAGCGTACACCTGTCCTGGGTGCAGGTGTCGGCCTCAGCTGGTTCCTCCGTCCAGGACAGGAAAGTCCTACTGAATAATAGCAATGGATCTTTTATATGCACTTTCCCACAGAAATGAAAAAAAAAAAATGCCAGGTCCACCAAGGGTGATTGATCCCACAACCCAGTGCACCTCAGGTGAAAGTTCTACTAATAAGCAATATCCTGTTTCTACAAATCATTGATAGATGATGCAACACAGGTCTATGTATGTATGACAGTGAGATAGTATAATTATGTCTGTAAATAAATGGTTTAGGGATTCTAGACAATAAAAATGTTACTTTTCATAAAATTAGGGACTGCTCATGCTGATGGGATTCTTTCTACCATCAGTGATCAATTGCCACTGTTAGAAAGGTGACTGGAATGAACGAGTCAACATGCTATGTAAGAAATCTCAGATATTGTAAACCCTGCTACATACGTAATTATACCTTAAGTATTACATCCTAGGATAGAATTTGCTTTAAAATTATCTTTAAATTATACAATTTGATAAAATTGTTAAGAATCTTTTTTCTCTTTTTTTAAAAAATCTATTTTTGGGGGTAAAAATTGTCTTACAAGTTTGTATGGTTTAAAGCTTAATCTTTTTAAGTATCTTAGTATTATTAATTCTAAAGTGACATATCAATTTATCGGTTCCCTTTTGATGCAAATGGACTATAGTATCCATGAAAAATCATTAGCCCCCACCCCACATCCTCCCTCAATTGATTTACAAAAATGTTTAGAATCTGTTTTAAAACACAATTATTTGTGAGTTACTGTAGTAATTTATACGTGGGTGTATTGGAGGTGAACTTTACCGAGGATACCTTGAACAATCTCAACATATGCTATAATAATGCATACCAGTGCATGATCATATAACAACCATCATACCGTACCAGCAACATGTTTAAAATGTTGGTGCTTTACTACGCTCAACGGCATATTCACTGCAGAGCAGAATTGAAGCTAGTTAAAACGAGCTACGTGTACTTGCCCACCTGCTGTGTATAAGTGGAAATTTGTGATATTGGTGACAGGGTACTGGGATTGGCCAAACCCCTGCAATTGCCCACGTCAATCGGCAATGCCTTGGAGATTGCCGTGAAGTTTTACATTCTCCACAGCACCTTTTTTTGCTGTGAACTATATTAGGGTTTTTTTCAAAAAGTTTTTTTACCATGGACATTTTCTTAATTGCAAGGGTTGTTGGCCCTAGGGTTAGAACTGCAAAATGGTCTAAAATGGCGGCTCCCTATTTAGAATGTATGCAAAGTATGAACAGAACCATATTGTATGTTTTGTATGGAGAGCATGGAAACACTGTAAGAACAATTAAAAGTTTGGAATTGTGGATATAACTAAAAACTTTAATCTCTGATGATTGCTAACCACACACTGCATCACACACCAACATGAATTAGCTTCAAAAGACAGCACATTAAAAAAGCAAACAAGCCAAAAGATATTTACATGCATGAGCATAAAACCTTTGTAGCAAAAAAACAAAAAATTATTCAGTTAATTCATTTATTCTAAAGGGCAATGGTGTAAACTTATAATCTCTAAACCAAAAAATTGTTTTGTTAACACTGTAAGCAAATGTCATTGCAGGTTAAAGATGCTGCTGACATTGCCCCTATTAACTGTAAATTAAAAAATTTCATTTTGAAGTACATGTGTATGCTATATAATAGATACTGGAAGTAGTTGATATGACAAACTATTCATGTGAATACTGTCATAACGCATGCAGGTTTAGTGAGTATTAATGTGTGGGTGTATATAAATATAAATATAACTTGAAAACATTCACACCTATTATGAGTCACTGGTATATCAGATGTCATATTAAAGGCATATTGTCACAGACCACTGACCTATTTAATGGTCTAACAAAGTATTACCGGAACTAAAATAATTTGATTTGTCCCTAAATGTATTTTATTCAATCATCTTCAATAACCACCCATACTCCATTTGTTAATGATATTTTCTAAACATAATGGAATTATGGCAATGGTCCATAATTCAAAAACTAAAATTGCCGAGAGGGTTGACTTGGATTTCACTCCATCATGGTTCAGTTAAGGTAATGCGATAGCTAGATTTGATTTCTAACAATTAATGTAATTTTTATTTATTATCCATTTTTAGAGAAATAAGGTCCTTAAATCCGTGACAGTATGCCTTTAATGTTCTCAAAACATTAAGTCATCACATTATTTAATTATCTAGCAATTTAATATCACCGGGGAAAAAGCCTACTCATAGAACATCAGATGAAATTCAATACTCTTTACAGAATTGCAAACAAGAAAATTTCTTGAAAAAAATTAAAACACTTCTTATCTTACAAAAAAAAAAGGACTTTCAATTAAACCAAGATATTGCAATTTATCAAATAATACTGAAGACGTTTTACTGATTATTTACACAAAAATTCTTTGAAGCAAGTAGCAAAAAGGAAAGGAATCAATAGTTAATGATTCAGCACATTTTAAACTACTGCTAATTGGTCCAGAATATGAGAAGAAACTTGCTGCTTACACATATTTTCCTCCTACCTAATAGAAACAAGGATTTTTATAGGTCTTTCTCCAGACAGCAAAACACACACACACACACACACACACACACACACACAAACAAACCACACACACACACAAACACACACATGATACACACAACACACTCACTCACACAAACACACTCACTCACACAAACACACTCTCACTCACACAAACACACACACAACAAACACATACAAACACACACATACAAACACACACACACACACACACACAAACACACATACACTCACACCACACACACACACACACAGACATACATACAAACACACATACAACACATACAACACATACAGACACACACATACATACAGACACACACATACAACACATACACACAACACACACAATACACACACACAAACACACACACACACTCACTTTCACACACAAACACTCACACACACTCGCATACACACAACACCCACACACACTCAGACACACACACACACACACATCTTTGATATACTAGTCATTAATAATTGGTATTTTGTTGAAAAATAAGTGGATTTTGCATATTTGAAGATAATTTGGCAAATTGTTTTGCTCACCCAGAGCTAGCCCTGTAAATTATGAACAAGATAAAGAAGTCATGCTATGTAGTTGATGCATGGCTGTTAACAAAAGTAAAATGTTGTGACTGAAATTTTAAGGTACAGGGCATTCAAAATGGTAATGTTTTATATGACAATTGTAGTCCACTTTAAACATGTATTTCTCCCATCCCACACCCTGTTATTTTTTTTTATTTGACAAAAACATTAATTTGATGGGTCCTGCAGTGAACCTATATTAATGGAAATAGCAGTGGCGTAGGCAGGATTTTGTATTGGGGGGGGGGGGGGGGGGGGGGGGGGGCACTTGTGTAGTGGGATATGACACAGAAACCTTTTAAAAGTTATTAATAAGCGAAAAGGTAAATATTTCCCAGGATTGGGGGGGGGGGGGGCATACATTTACATCGGGTGGCCCTTGTGTTGTTGCAAATTCATTATGGGAGGGGGAAGGGGTCATTAAAAATTGAGGTAAAAGCCAATGTCTGATATTGCATTACGCTAATGTTGAATAGTTCTTTGTTGATCTTTGTGTCATTTAACAATACGTAAGGCAAAATCTTGCAGTTTCAATACCTCTCTCCCCTTGTAACGTTTTGTGACCGTGTCATATTTTACTTTGGGGTCTTTAGTAATACATATATACTCTTCAAAAAAAGAAACGCAAAAGGGTACAAATGGGTTATAACTCCGATTTTATGTTTCCTACCGGTTCATGCTTTGTGAATATAAGGTCATTGCATGTCCCAAACACATTCCTACGGTTACATTCAATAAAACGCAGCTACTGTACAATAAAGTTCCAAAATGTGAATATTCGCAAAAACGCAGCCATGTGCAAACCATGTCACCACTGCACGTGCGTTGTCTACACGTGCAACATGAACACTGACAGTATAAAAGTGCCGGGTGTTCGCTTGCCTGGCCTCTGTATCTGGCTGACAGTTGACAATCCAGGACATGCCACGTCTCAGTGAACCGCAGAGAAACAATGCCATCGGCCGACTAGACGCAGGCGAATCCAGAACGGCCGTTGCCAGGGCATTCCATGTGTCCCCAAGCACCATCTCCAGACTGGGACCGTTACCAGCAACATGGATCAACACGTGACCTCCCTAGATCCGGTCGACCACGGGTCACTACCCCGGGCAGGACCGCTACATCCGGGTACGCCACCTTCGGGAACGATTGACTACTGCCACCTCCACAGCCGCAGCAATACCAGGTTTGCGCAGGATATCCGACCAGACCGTACGGAACCGCCTACGTGAGGTAGGAATTCGTGCCAGACGTCCAGTTCGAGGTGTCATCTTCACACCACAACACCGTCGACTCCGACTGCAGTGGCGCCAGATTCATCGACAATGGCCTCAACTGCGATGGAGACAGGTGTGGTTCAGTGACGAGTCCCGATTTCTGCTCCGACGTCATGATGGAAGATGTCGCGTGTATAGGCGTCGTGGTGAACGTTATGCGGCAAACTGCGTGCAGGAAGTGGACAGATTCGGCGGGGGTAGTGACATGGTGTGGGCAGCCATCTCACACACTGGCAGAACTGACCTGGTCCACGTGCAGGGCAACCTGAATGCACAGGGCTACATTGACCAGATCCTCCGGCCACACATCGTTCCAGTTATGGCCAATGCCAACGCAGTGTTCCAACATGACAACGCCAGGCCTCACACAGCACGTCTCACAACGGCTTTCCTACAGAACAACAACATTAATGTCCTTCCTTGGTCATCGATATCACCGGATTTGAACCCAATTGAGCATCTATGGGACGAGTTGGACCGACGCCTCCGACAGCGACAACCACAGCCCCAGACCCTGCCCGAGCTGGCAGCAGCCTTGCAGGTCGAGTGGGCCACCATCCCCCGGGACGTCATCCGTACTCTGGTTGCTTCAATGGGCAGGCGGTGCCAGGCAGTTGTCAACACACGCGGAGGCCACACCCGGTATTGACTCCAGATGACCTTGACCTTGGTGGTGTGTCCTATCACTTACTCACAATGGACTAGAGTGAATTGTGAACAATCCTGCAACATTTGGTAATTATCGGACTCACCATTCAATAATTAAATCAATTCTCCAAATGTTATGACAATGTGGTTTTGCGTTTCTTCTTTTGAAGAGTATATGTTAAAATAAAATGGCAATGACTGGTTGCATTTTACTTTATGAATTAACATTATGTTGCACAATAACCTCCCCCCCCCCCCCCCCTAATTACGTTTTGTCACATCCCATAATTCCCACTCTCCTTAGTGCACGTTGCGTAGTTCTCGAATGATCCCATTATTCAAGCTTAAATTTAAAAAAAAGTAACATACCACTGGTCGGTAAATGTTATATTTGACCGGATCAACTTTATTAAGTTTCAATATCTATAATACGCAATCTAATATCTCCCGGCAGAACTATTACATTGTAACAGTGTTCATCATATGATGTGACATCGGGTACGGCCATTACTTCAAAGGGAGTGAGTAGCACATTTAAATTAAAGGTAGGGTTTTTTTCACTTAATTTACTACTGTAGAAACGTTTGTTTTGTTTTTTTAATTACAAAAACCATACCAAAAATGATTTAAAAAATAAATAAATAAAAAAAAAAATATTTGAAGAAAAAAAGTACGAAACATATGTACACCTTTTTACAAAATAAGATCGTCTGCTTAAAATAGCACAGCAAATGATAGTGCAGGGTGCACATTAAGTCAATACTTTACTTTCTACGTCCGTTCGGACTATGTAAATAGCGGATTGGACGTGTTGCGATAGATCCCAAATACAGTATGTGTTAACGCAAATGAATGAATTAAAACAAAAAGTTGTATTCTTCTACCAACACTGTATTATATCAGACAATGTAGGCATTATTACTAAAAACTACGACACAACAGACTGTATCAAAACAGGATAAAACTAATTTGCATATCCAGGTCAGACTTGTTCGTCACATGTTCGTAATCGATCGGAAAACCAAAACGAAACTTGTTCGATGTCAGGTTTTTTTAAAAATATACAATTAGCTAAATTAAAAAAAAAATTTATGAGTTCAAGTATCCGCGATAAGAGCAACTTTGGGAATCTTTATTGGGAAACTGTTGGGTCGAAGGGTCTAATTGGGGAAAAGGTTTGATATTGGATTGGGAATTTACGTTAGGGGAATGGGGCATGTATGGTAGATTATACCCATCCGATAGGTACCTAAAGTGGGGTCAGTGGGGCAAAGAAAACGGCCGAAGTGATCGGGTTGACATTACGAAAACCGAAAACGACCGAAGTGATTCTCATTTAAAAAAAAAAAAAAAAAAAAAAAAGACTAAAAAAATAATTTCCACAATTTCTCTGACGACGGAAATCCGTCTCACGACGGAAATCCGTCTCACGACGGACAGTTAACAGCCATGTTGATGATTTTGCAAACTTTAAAGCTCAAATACATCCTTCTGTGTTGAGAAATTTGTTGTTGTGACCATCAGAACATCAATGACATTGTCAGGTCCTAAGGAGAACTAAATAGCAGAGGTCAGCTGTTGTAGATCACCATCAGTATGTCAAATTGATCCTTTATTGAGTTTGGGTAGGTGGTTCCATTGGAATTATGCTAATCATGAACGGGGTTTTTGATCACAATCATGAACATCATGTTGGAGGAGAGTGCATGTGTGAACTTCCAGCAACAAATTTTCACTGGTTCTCTAGTGGAAATTGTGGTAGAACTACTTTTGTTAAGTATTGTGAATGTTCTACACCAAGACATTTTATTGAAAAGGATTCTGATATCATGAGTATTTGGAGAAATTCAGGGTTTATGTTGTTTTTCTTCAAGGTCGAGGAAGGTGCAATCTGTCTCTTTGTAGCAGGACATTCCTCTAATCGCTTTGAATGGAGATTGCAATATGGCGTCTGCTGATGTTGATATGGATTTAATTTAATTACAGAACATACTCATTGGTCTTCATTGTGTTACTTTCTGTTGTTTATGTCTGAGTTTTGCATCATACTACACTGGGCACCATTTCTTTGCCATATTGACACTATTGAGTTTCTTTTGCCTTGTGCTTATAGACCTTTCAGAACCTGAGCACCTGCATATAAAGCTAGTCTAGATTCAGGGATTAAACTACTTGAGACTAACAACAGAATTATTAAAAAATTAAAATTAATTAGATGTTAAATATAAGAATGGAATGGAATAAACAAAAGATTACACAAAAAGTATGAACCCGTATCAAACTTTAATTTTGTAAATCTACTTCCAGTAGTGGAAAGGAAAGGAAAGGAAATGAATGACACCATAACTCTTTCTCTCCCATTTTGGAGTGCAGTCGAGACCTGCAAAACTAATGTAAAAACCCATTCTCAACTGTAGTCGAGATGCAACCGGTCTTCGTAAACACAGCGGTCAACATTCACAGGAGTTAGCTTGATTCTGTAAACTCTAGAACATAGTAGAATATCAATCGAACACACCGAGTGTATTTTGTTGACTGGTATTCATATTTAAATTGGGTCAGTGATGACGTTTTCTGGTTGTAAAGCTGGATAGATAAGAGTTAACACATTGTTAAATCAGAAGCTGTTAGATGCCAAAATATATTACTTGGAATGTAAAAGAAAGATATTGCCAGCACACACACCAAGCCTGATCAGCGGCAAGTAAGCTTTTATACTTTATTCAAAACATATCAACAAACAGCTGATTATCAGAAGAACAACATTGAGAAGACTTACCAAGCTGACATATGAGATGGACCGAGCTGGATGTTGGGTGATGCAGAGGATCGAGGTTAATCTTGAATCTGTTGTGGAGACGAGCTATCTCCCCTTGTAAGATGTCAGGTATTCCTTCCTTCTCCTCCTCATGCTTCCTTTTCAGCTTCTTCAGCGGGGGGCTGGGAGACCTGAAAGAGGTACGAAGGGAATGATTAACAATGTTTCAGCACACTGTGTGTTTAACCAGACACCATTAAGTGTCAACAACATGGCAAATGTGAAACTTGGTCTCAAGTATTCAGAAAGTCCTCTATTGTCATTTAATATTATTATTAGTATTAAGTGTCTGTTACAAAAAACTTCCCTATAAACAGGTGAACATAATATTATATCATGGTCTTCAACATATCAGTCATTAAAGGGGAAATAACCCAATGTGTCCACTGAACAGACATGGGAAAGAAATCTGAAACAATCGATATATTTCTTTTTTTGCCTCTTGGTCTGACATGTGATGATTTGTAATCAATATCCTTCATTCAGAAAATTTAACATACTACTGCCATCCAAAAAATATTCCTGTCCTTGTTATTTGATGAAAAACAGACAATAACACAACTACACCTACCAACCCCCCACCCCCCACACACACTGATGGCTCTGCCACATAATTTTTCCCCAGGCTAAAATAGTTTAAATTACAAAAAAATTATAATTGTGGTTTGTATATAAAAAAAAACACTCCCTCACACTCCCTTTTTGGAATCGCCTTTTAATAAAGTTTGTTTTGTTAAGCATCGGCTATTAGATGTCAAACATTTGGTCATTTTGACATATAGTCTTAGAGAGGAAACCCGCTACATTTTCCATTAGTAGCAAGGGATCTTTTATATGCACCATCCCAAAGGCAGGATAGCACATACCACAGCCTTTGATATACCAGTCGTGGCGTACAGGCTGGATTAAGAAATAGCCCAATGGGCCGACTGATGGAGATCGATCCCAACCCAACCACACATCAAGTGAGCGCTTTACCACTGGGCTACATCCCACCCCTCCCTTAGATAATGAAAATAACTAATATACTGCGATATAAGCATACCTGATGGGTGATCCATACAATGTAGCTATGGAAGGCCCAAATGTCCGATGCAGGCTGTGGTTTAACATGGGGGATTCCACATTCTGGGTTATTGAGTCTATCAGTGGCTGATATATATTGGTATACGATGATGACTGCAAAGAATTTAAAATTATATTAGTTATAGCATGATATTTTAAAAATATTTCATGGTAAATCATTATTGCTTGAATAGTTACAGGTTTAAACTATATATAATTTGGATGAAAACTTGTCTCTGAACAATTGAAACCAAACCAAATAATGCTAATGAATGAATGAATGAATAAATAAATAAATAAATAAATAAATAAATAAATAAATAAAAATGAATAAAATAAAATAAAATAAATAATACAAAAAGTTATAAAAATAAATAAATAAATGTTGATAAAATGAATGAATGCTGTTGCAGATATTGGGAGAAACAAAGGGATTCACATGGTGGAGCAAAGGCATCCATGTTTCCATGCTCACTTTACACACTTTAGACACCTGTGACTATCCCTGAAACTCAAATGTTTGTTTCCAGGAAAGACCTTTGGTTGAATAGAAACTGCCATCTTGGATGGAATTATTGGACAATAAACACTGTTTCTGGTTACAAGCAACTTTACTTTACACCACTGGGTTGTAATATAACACTATCTGTAATTAATACATACCGGTTTTGTAGGAATATTCCATGTTTTAAGAACCTGTTCACATCTGTCCAATGTAGCAAATGACACCCTGTAAACAAAGTAATAATTTTAAAATCCATAACATGCACCAAATTTATACATTTATAAAGTAATTAATTTGATGATCAACATAATCTATCTATTGCATTCAACATATACATAAAAAATACATTCAGAAAGAATGGGCTGAATTTACAACGGCTGTTTTTCTTAAAGGTAGATATTTAAGCATTGTAAATACATGTATATGTAGTTACACAAGGGTAAGATAAAAACAGGCTTTGAGAATTCGACCCTATATGTTGATGTTTCTTGTTTCTATGGTTTAATATACACGGCATCACCAATATTAAAGTTAGGTAATTTTTACCCAAGTAAGCTAGACATCTTGACCATGTTGAGTTCTATAAAAACTGAATCATTAAATATGAGGACTCCAGACAAAAGTTCAAACATTGTGCAGAACTGAGATCAGAAGCATTACACTTACCAGATGACAGCAAGGGATTTTTTATATGCACATTCCTATAGAGAGAATAACATATAACACCGCCTTTGATATATATATACCAGTCATGGAGCTCAGATTAGGAAGTGGGGGGGAGGGGGGGGGGGAGAGACATTAATTGGTTAAGTGTCTTACAGATCACCTTTACATCCAGTGATGCACTTGCTATGGATTAACAGTGGCATTAAAACCAGTACCTACTGGCCTAAAATTAGATGATGAAACTACCAATGTGATTTGTATACTTATGGTGTTACCATCAAAGCCAGAACAGAGAATATTTTGAGAACATTCGAAAACATGAGAAGGTAAATAATTCAGGAAAGAAAAAAGACAACTTGGAATAATCTTATGTTGGACAAGTGATCTTCCACCAATTTTCTGTATATTTGTTTATATTAATGTCCATGTGTCTACCAACCTTCGATTGGAATTATCTGCGACAGCTTGTATAACTTCCTGTATATTTGCTGATATTAATGTCCATGTGTCTACCAACCTTTGATTGGAATTATCTGACTGCTTGTATAACTTCCTGCATATTTGTTGATATTAATGTCCATGTGTCTACCAACCTTTGATTGGAATTATCTGTGACTGCTTGTATAACTTCCTGTATATTTGCTGATATTAATGTCCATGTGTCTACCAACCTTTGATTGGAATTATCTGTGACTGCTTGTATAACTTCCTGTATATTTGCTGATATTAATGTCCATGTGTCTACCAACCTTTGATTGGAATTATCTGACTGCTTGTATAACTTCCTGCATATTTGTTGATATTAATGTCCATGTGTCTACCAACCTTTGATTGGAATTATCTGACTGCTTGTATAACTTCCTGCATATTTGTTGATATTAATGTCCATGTGTCTACCAACCTTTGATTGGAATTATCTGACTGCTTGTATAACTTCCTGCATATTTGTTGATATTAATGTCCATGTGTCTACCAACCTTTGATTGGAATTATCTGACTGCTTGTATAACTTCCTGCATATTTGTTGATATTAATGTCCATGTGTCTACCAACCTTTGATTGGAATTATCTGTGACTGCTTGTATAACTTCCTGTATATTTGCTGATATTAATGTCCATGTGTCTACCAACCTTTGATTGGAATTATCTGTGACTGCTTGTATAACTTCCTGTATATTTGCTGATATTAATGTCCATGTGTCTACCAACCTTTGATTGGAATTATCTGTGACTGCTTGTATAACTTCCTGTATATTTGCTGATATTAATGTCCATGTGTCTACCAACCTTTGATTGGAATTATCTGACTGCTTGTATAACTTCCTGCATATTTGTTGATATTAATGTCCATGTGTCTACCAACCTTTGATTGGAATTATCTGACTGCTTGTATAACTTCCTGCATATTTGTTGATATTAATGTCCATGTGTCTACCAACCTTTGATTGGAATTATCTGACTGCTTGTATAACTTCCTGCATATTTGTTGATATTAATGTCCATGTGTCTACCAACCTTTGATTGGAATTATCTGACTGCTTGTATAACTTCCTGCATATTTGTTGATATTAATGTCCATGTGTCTACCAACCTTTGATTGGAATTATCTGTGACTGCTTGTATAACTTCCTGTATATTTGCTGATATTAATGTCCATGTGTCTACCAACCTTTGATTGGAATTATCTGTGACTGCTTGTATAACTTCCTGTATATTTGCTGATATTAATGTCCATGTGTCTACCAACCTTTGATTGGAATTATCTGTGACTGCTTGTATAACTTCCTGCATATTTGTTGATATTAATGTCCATGTGTCTACCAACCTTTGATTGGAATTATCTGTGACTGCTTGTATAACTTCCTGTATATTTGCTGATATTAATGTCCATGTGTCTACCAACCTTTGATTGGAATTATCTGTGACTGCTTGTATAACTTCCTGTATATTTGCTGATATTAATGTCCATGTGTCTACCAACCTTTGATTGGAATTATCTGACTGCTTGTATAACTTCCTGTATATTTGCTGATATTAATGTCCATGTGTCTACCAACCTTTGATTGGAATTATCTGTGACTGCTTGTATAACTTCCTGTATATTTGTTGATATTAATGTCCATGTGTCTACCAACCTTTGATTGGAATTATCTGACTGCTTGTATAACTTCCTGTATATTTGCTGATATTAATGTCCATGTGTCTACCAACCTTTGATTGGAATTATCTGACTGCTTGTATAACTTCCTGTATATTTGCTGATATTAATGTCCATGTGTCTACCAACCTTTGATTGGAATTATCTGTGAGAATGTCCAGCAGACTCTTCATCTTATTGTAGTCTTTTCTTTTACCTAGGAAAAAAACCCAAATCCAGTTTAAAGAGGCCATCATCTTTGGAAAAATAATCTTACCAATATTATAAAATAGACATTGTAAGATATCTGGCAAACTGTCATTCAAGTGTGTAAAACAGTTAAATGATTCTCTACAAACATCAAATAAAAGCTAATTAATCATGTTAATCATGTGAGTTTTTTGTTGATTTATTAGGAAATTAGGGGAAAAAACAAAAAACACAACTGTCAGAAAATTATTTTAAAATTGAGACCTTCTATTTGTTCACAGAGGTGTATGTTGATAAGATGTACCAAAATATGAGTAGATGTCTTTATTATATACATAGCAATGAAATATACAGATCTACGGAAACCATAAAAGTGATATCCGGTAAAAAGTCATATTTTCACTGTATTTTAGCTACAGTGAAAATATAGAAATCGTATTTACTTTTTTGTAAAAGTGCATGATTAAAATATCTCCCTTTGTCTTGTTTTTTTTGTATTTAAGTTTGATGATTACCAATGCACCTAATCGTATTTGAAAAATAAAAAAATGTAAGTTAAACAACTGTACCTATAAAAAAAGGAATATGAAGTGCAATTATGATAAAATATCTAAAACGAATTGAATACAAACCTAAATAATGGTAACACAATGTAGTGTCATTGAGTGTAAGTGTAAGAATTGAACAGCGTTCGATTTGTTTTGTTTTTGTGGAGATTTTTGGAGGATCGCTTTATCAGGTATGTTTGCACATCAGTATTATTAAATAAATATTTAAATAAAGATAATTTTTATTCAAATTTCTTTTAAAAAGTCTATGGTCAAGTAAATTTTCTGGAAAAGTTCCATAGGAAGAAATATATCATGGTGTTACGTGTTTTCGATAGGATAAGCAAAATATATTAACCTTCTGACTACATGCAGGCGAGATATCTCGCCTGACGTTATGCATTCCCTAATTCATATTTCCCGCCGTTTTTCACAGGGCACTCACCAGAAACGGAAATATAATTAAAGAAAAAAGATTTCCGGTCAAGATGGTGGCTTTTATTTAGATTTTAACAACTGAAAATACCTTGAAATTTTTAGTTCAAAAAGTGGTTTTCGTCAAGTATTTTCGCCTGAAAACAATGGCAGCACATCGCGGTCAGTTTCAGGGATCGATAGCTGATTGTGATAGCTAATTTGATAATAAATTTTATCGTTTTACCAACAACGAAAATCACCAAATATTGCAATATGAAGCGTAGTTCGGGTTTAAAAAAAATATCTGATCAGAAAACCACTATTATCGGGAATAATGGACATAAATAGTGGACAGCTGGTCACAAATGCCCGTAAGAAAATGCGACTTTTTCAATTTTTTGCCTAATTTTAATCACCATTAACTGATCTAAAATATTATAAATATTACAAAACCCCACGAAAATAATACTTACCGATTCATATATGAACTTTATTTCATGTATTTATAAAACATTTAAGTGAATATATGTGAGTAAAAATTATAAACTTGTACCCACTCAACGTGGTTTTTGTAAAAAATTAATCCAGTAGTCTAAAGGTTAACAAAAAGCGAAAGATATTGTCAAAAATGAGGAAAGATGTATATAATAAATAGACCATTTCATGGTGTTTTTTCGAATACGATTTTTATGTCAACTCGTGATGTGTGAAAACCATATTTTCATTCACTGCTTGGTTTTCACACATCACTCATTGACATAAAAATCGTATTCGAAAAAACCCATGAAATAGCCTCTATATATTCCATAAGAGTAGGGCTAAAAGAACTTGCATCATAGTTACAGCTGTTAAGAGACAGGAGCAAAAATAAATGATCACTAATAAATAATACCTTCATTATTCTCCAACCTATTGACACTCCTGCGCAATGGTTCTATGTACTTGGACAGTCTGGCTAGCTTCTCCACGTAGGCCTGCTCCTCAGAGGTGTTCCGTGGCTGACTAGGGCTGGGAACAGGACCTACAGAGCCTGGGTTACCTGAAAGTGTTGTCAATCAAACCATATTACTCTATCTAAGATAACAGATAACATGACTCGCAGTGAGGCACATACACATTAACTAGAAATCATTTAACAATACAAAATATCTGCATAATTAGCATTTAATAACAATTTCTCATCCAGTCAGTGTACCACGACTGGTATATTGAAGGTCATGGTATGTGCTATCCTGTCTGTGGGATCGTGCATATAAAAGATCCCATGCTACTAATGGAAAAATGTAGCAGGTTTCTTCTCTAAGACTATGTCAGAATTACCAAATGTTTGACATCCAACAGCCAATCATTAATAAATCAATGTGCTCTAGTGGTGTCATTAAACAAAACACACTTTAACTTTAATAAAATTAACCTTTTAGAATTGCAAAACATCTTTATCGACTGATCGTGTTATTGCTATTAGTACTATAACTGGAATTTCTTTGCAAACTACAGACAGTTTGAGAAGTGACTACTGTGGATGGTGCAGTATAACATTGTTTGTTTTTTAAATTAATTTCCACTCTCACCAATATATAATTTCTTGAAGAGCCCAATAAAAAACATTTTAATTTTGAGACACCAGATTTAAACAATATGTTTTAAAATGCAATACTCTTACACAGTAACGTACTAACCTGGTGTATTGAGTGGGTTGCTGGGAGATGGTGCCTGAGCGAATGATTTGTTAGATGCTGGAGATGGCGTAATCTGAGACTGTGGTGAGGGTGTTGTCAACATCGTCATTGGAGAACTAATTTAAAAAAAAAGTAACATGGAAATTCTTAACAAAATTTACGTATAACAAATAATACATTTGCTGAACATCATGAAAGTATTCTACTGTAATTACTATATTTTAAGAAAAATATTCTTAGGTTGAGTAAGTTAGGATAATAATAATATATATGTATTTCCAATATCTTGCATTTAACTTATGGAACAACAAAAACTTAATAAGAAATAGATTATGTAAACATCAAATTTTATTATAGTATTCAACTAATATGAAATTTAATCTGATAACTGTAAAACTTTGGTACTGTCAAAAGTTAAAAAAATATCCATTTCTCAATTATACACAAGTGAATAAAGAATACTGTTATGCTTTTAACAGAAGCACTAGATGAAAAACACTCATAATCACTCATTAAGGTACTAAATATAGGCATACCTCATCTGTGCTGGAGAGTGAGCGATGTATGTTTGTGCAGAGGAAACTTGCTGGACTGGTGCCTGTTGCAGAGAATATTTATTTTACACTCCTACACCTGTCATCACAAGTATTTTATTCTCAAAATATTGTGCCAAGCTTAGTATAAAAAATATTAACAAGATTATCAGGCCATATCTAGAGATTAAAAAAGAAATAAATGACAAATGTTCCTTTTTTAGATTACATATCTCTAGTTAGAGCAGACCCCGATTCCATTTTATTCCCCTCTCTATGGATATGTTCTACAGTAATTGCACATTTTAACCCATAGTCAAATGCACATTGTATAGAATTATATTAAAAACATTAGTTAAGTTAATAAATATTTATATTCATGTGCTTATTAAAAAAAGCTTCTTTTTTTTTTATCTTCTTGTATTAACTACACTGGACTCCCAATAAAAACACACTACCCAATTCAGTTGTTACATCTAACGCACATGTGAGGTTGCTGTAAAATAAACTGCCCTCGGTGGCGTCGTGGTTAAGCCATCTGACTACAGGCTGGTTGGTACAGGGTTCGCAGCTCGGTACCGGCTCCAACCCAGAGCGAGTTCTTACGGGCTCAGTGGGTAGGTGTAAGGCCACTACACCCTCTTTTCTCTCTCACTAATCACTAACCAACTAACCCACTATTCTGGACAGACAGCCCAGGAAAGCGTGCTTGAACCTTAATTGGCTATAAGCACGAAAATAAGTTGAAATGAAATGCTGTAAAACACACAGTAACCCTAATCCTTGTATACAATTTATGATGTCCAGTTGTACAAAATCAGTTAAATGTATTTTTTCCTCTCATATCCTTTGTAACAACTACAAATCTGACTGGAACATTTTTAAGAGAGTTCAATATACAATGTAGGTTCCACACCACCATTAATTACTCCATGCAGTTCAATACGAATTCTATGTGAGCATATATTCTGTGAAAAATACAACACTATCGAGAGGGTCATGTGACTACTAATTTTAAGGAGTGCTCTCCACTAACAAGTCTGTATAAAAAATCAGCCACCCTCATGTCAGAGTACCACCCTGTGTTGCTGTTATACAAGTACCACTATACCACTAGAATAGTTGTTATCAGTTAGTACTACATATAACAAGTAACTTCAAACCAATGGGTTGTTTAAATACTACATAGGTCAACCTACTTATAATAATCAAAGAAAGATTTCAAAATGCATATCAGAATTTTGTAGTATTTTTTTATGAGGAACTATTTCCTAAACCGGACTATATTAAGCTGCTACAGAAAGTAACGACACAACATATGGTGGTGTGTTGCCTATACAGATACAGGGAATTTAGAAATATTTACTTCCATGCTCTAACCCAGCTTCATTGAAACACAACCCTGACCTCATTAATAACAGGACTTCCGATACTAATGAAAGGAACGGATCGATGTTTCACAATATACCTGCACAAAAAAATACATTGACTGTTTTGTAATGTTGTAGTTAGTCACTATCAGATAACATTACATATGATTTCATAAATAGAGAATAACTTGTTAATGAGGTAGGATATCGGCTTTATCCTGTGAAGGTAACAATGGGAAATTCCACAAGGCTTACCGAGTGGAATTTCCCATTCGGCTTGAACAGAATAAAACTGATATTCTGCGTCATTAACTAGTTATTATTTTTATCCCGAAGTCCATAAAAATTAAGACGGGAAGCGATTAGTTCTGTTATTTCAGCTACATCATGAAATAGAGGTCAAACGAGTGATTTTGTAATGTAGCTATGCATGTGACATCACATGTGTGAAGTCAAAAGTTATAATCTGCTAGAATACGTATAAGACTCTATCCTGCTTTAAGCGGTCATCATATAATCGACCAATAGAAACAGTGGTTGCAGGATAAAACTGATTTCACTAACCTGTTGGAATTGTTGCCCAGGCCCAGTTGGTCTAGATGGCTGTCCAGGTGCAGACTGATAAACAATCTGAAAACACAAATACATCCGTCACATTCCTGATTCATAATGTACATGAAGATTGTTAATTAACGACCAATGTGGGTGTTTAAGTACTTCATTATACATCACGTCTAGATTACAAGTACATAGCATAAAAAACCATGTGAAAATATTATTGGGTTTTGATTATCAAAAACTGGTATCTTCCTAGAATATGGAAACATATATCTTATTATTCTGCAACTAACAGTACAGTTTGATAAATTTATCAAAGAGAATGTCAAATTAATTTTATGCAAGAAAGGTGAATACACAAAAAGAGAAAATAACATGATTCACTGGATGCCACTGAATTTGTCAAATAATTGGATAAGAAAAAAAGGAAATGTTTTATTTAATGACCCACTCAACACATTTTATTTACGGTTATATGGCGTCAGACATATGGTTAAGGACCACACAGATATTGAGAGAGGAAACCTATTGTCACCACTTCATGGGCTACTCTTTTCGATTAGCAGCAAGGGATCAGTTATATGCACCATCCCACAGACAGGATAACACACAGCATGGCCTTTGATATACCAGTCGTGAAATAATTGGATAAAGAAATAAATGTGTATATGTTTTTGTTTCTTTAAATTATTATCTAATCTGGAAATTGCACTAGGATAAAACAAAATGATAAAACTATAAAACTGGATAACGAAAAGTAAAAACAAAAACTTCACTTACATTTTGAACAGAGGCTGCAAGAGGTTGGCTCTGAACAGGGGTGACATTTTGTGGTGAAGTTACGATAAAGGCATCTTGTCGCTGAAATAAAAAATTAAGGAATACTAATTTTTTTTTTAAAAGAATGTTGTCATAATGGAGTAAAGGTTGACTATTGAAATTAATACATCAAAATTGTTTTTACCATGTAAAGGTGTAAAGGAAAGAAAAGCGAATTTAACGATATCTCAGCATCTAATAGTAATACAGTGAAATCTGTCTA